>NW_007726647.1:182407-201827 GCF_000696425.1 Galeopterus variegatus | reverse complement strand
TTTGCCGGACACGGAAAAAAAAACAAAAAAAAAAAAAAAAAAAAAAAAAAAAAAAGAAAATCTAGACCTCTAGACCTTAACAAAATTAAAAGCTTTTGCTCATCAAAAGCCCATGTAAAGAGAATGAAAGACAAGCTACAGGCTGGGAGAAAGATTTACAATATCTAGACACACAAAGAACTCTCAAAACTCAACAGTAAGACAAACAATCCAATTAGAAAATAGGCTAAAGGTATGAACCAGTATTACACCAAAGAGATGGCAAATAATCTCATGAAAGGATGTTCAACATCATTAGTCATCAGGGAAATACAAATTAAAGCCAAAATGTGATATCATTACACACCTATTAGAGTAGCTAAAATAAACAACAATAAAAACGTGACAACACCAATGCTGGTGAGGATGCAGAGAAACTGGGTGACTCATACGTCGCTACTGGGAACGTAAAATGGTACTGTACATAGAAAATGCTTTGGTAGTTTCTTCTAAAACTATACATGCAACTACCATGCATACCATACAACTCAGCAATTGTCCTCTTGGGCATTTATCCCAGAGGAGTGAAAGCTTATGCTCACACAAAACCTGTACATGAATGTTCATAGCAGCTGTATTTGTAGTAGCAAAAAATTGGTAACAGCCGTATTCTTCAATGGGTGAATAGTTAAACTGTGGTACATACCAGCCATGGAATACTACTCAGCAATAAAAAAGAATGAACTATTGATACACACAATAACTTGAATCAGTTTTCAAAGAATTAGACTGAGTGAAAAAAAGTCAACCCCCAAAGGTTACATAAGTATGATTCCATTAATATATAACTTTGTTTTCTTTCTTATTTTTTGGTGCCTGGCCATTACGGGGATCCAAACTTTTGGGGAAATCTGGATAAGATTGGTAGATTATGTCAATGTCAATATTCTGGTTGTGATACTATACTAAAGTTTTGCAAAATGTTACTGCTACAGTTTGAATGTGTCCCCTCCAAAATTCAGGTGTTGCATGCCAGTGGCCCTCCCAGTCTGGGGTCTCCTGGACTACCCCATTCCCACAGGTTTCACTAGGTAATGCCTTAGTGGGAGATCTCTGTGGTGGCTTTGCTCCTGTGGCCATTAACTGCCAGCCTCTGAGGCTTTCCAGGGCATCCTTTGAGAACAGTGTTTACATAGTAAAAAAAAAAATTGGGGGGCCGGCCCGGTGGCGCACTCGGTAGAGTGCGGCGCTTTGGAGCATGGCGGCGCTCCCGCCGAGGGTTCGGATCCCATATAGAGACCGGTCTGCTCAGTGGTTGAGCGCGGTGCGGGCGTGACATCGAGGGTTGTGATCCCGTTGCCGGTCACGGTACAGGCGCGACACTGAGGGTTGCGATCCCGTTACCGGTCAAAGAAAAAAGACAAAAAGGAAAAAAAAATTTTACACTGAATATTAACCTAATCCAAAATTATGATAATAACTATACTGAGAGAAAGGGGGAGGGGAAACTGTGTGTATAGGGTTTGTGTGTGTGGTGGGAATGTTGAAGAAATAAATCAATAGCTGATGCCACAAACTGATAAAATCAATAAGTCGTGGTGGAAGCATGCTTTCCATAGGCATGAAGGTAAATACCAAAATACTAACCGAATTGAAACTGGTGGCCTATTGGGAGTTGAAAGGAAGAAGAAGCAGGGAACAGCAGGTTTGGTTTTTTTTAACTTTCTAAAAATATTTGACTTCTTAAAGTATGTCCAAGTAAAACTTTAATTTAAAAAAATAAATTTTTTCCAGGGCTTCTATAGAAAACACTGTTGTGTGGCACCGGGCTGGAATTCAGGATGCACTTGTCTCACCTATCACTCAGGAGCAGCTGACGCCATGCAAGGATGGCATTGTCCAGGGAAGATTCAAATACGCCTCCACTCTGGAGACTCCAGCTTTGAATGGTGGAGACCTTCCTACAGGATGCAGTATATACTCTAAACCTGTGCCCAGTATTGTACATATGTGGCACAGTTTCTCTAAGGATGCCTGGGTCCCAGAACTGGGATGCGGGGGCTGTGGGCTCTTCTATCTCCTATAGCCTAAGGCCCATTCAGAACTTTGTTTCTTGTTTTTGTGTCTTGGGCTCTGCTGATTGAGAGGTCATAGTGTCCAAAGGAGGACACTTTTCATAGGGGACTCAATCATATTTCCATTCAGTTGGAAGCTGAGACTGCCACTTGACTATTTGATTTGTGGCTTTATGCCCCTGGAAGAAAAGGCAAAAGAAGGAGCCTTATGTGGACTAGAGCGATTGGCCCTGGCCTTCGAGGAGAAATCTGGTTGCTACCCCACAGTGGAAATAGGAAGTAGCACATCTGGAACCTCAGGGATCCTCTTGAATGATTCCTGTTGCTCTGTATTGAAAGATAAAAGACAATGGAATATATTGTTCAGCCATAAAAAGCAATGAAATACTGATACATGCTACATGCTAAGTGAGAGAAACCAGAATAAAAGGGCACATATTGTATGATTCCATTTATATGAAAAATCCAGAAAGGGTAAATCCATAGAGACAGGACACAGATTAGTGGTTGCCAGGGGCTGGGGGGAGAGGGGTTGGGGAGCAACCGCTTACTGGATATGAGGTTTCCTTTGGTGGTCATGAAAATGTTTTGGAACTAGATAGAGCTGTTGGTTACATAAATGTTGAATGCACTAAATTTCACTGAATTTTTCATTTTAAAATGATTAATTTTATGCAAATTTCACTTCAATATAAAGTTGAAAACTGAAATTAAAAAAAAAAAAACAGGCAACTAGGCAACCACATACCATCTTTCTGTCCAAAATGCAGATTTGAGGCACCCTTCCAGGTGAGTTCCTGTGACCATCTAGGGAGCTGGTGAAGGGCAGGGAATGTGAGTAGGGGAAGGCATGAAGAAGCTGTCAGCTACATCTTGATCTCACAACCAGTTGCTGAGTAAGGATGAAGCATCTTTCTGTCTTTTCTTCCTGTCTGGGTATATTAGTCAGGGTTCTCCAGAAAAACAGAACCAATAGGATAAATGCAGATATAGAAGATGATTTATTATGGGAATTGGCTCACGTGATTATGGAGGCCAAGAAGTGCAATGATTTGCCCTCAGTAAGTTGGAGACCTAGGAACTGGTATAATTCAGTCTGAATCCAAAGGCCTGAGAACCAGAGGAACTGATGGTGTAACTTCCAGTTCAAAGCCAAAGGTCTGAGAAAATGGAGTTCTGATGTCTAAGGGCAGGAGAAGATGGGTGTCCCAGCTCCAGAAGACAGCAAATTTGCCCCTCCTCTGCCTTTTGGTTCTGTCCAGGCCCTCAGTGGATTGGACGGTGTCCACCCACGGTAGGTGAAAATGGATCTTCTCTATTCAGTCTACTGATTCAAATGCTAATCTCTCCTGGAAACACCCACATGGACACACCCAGAAATAACGCTTTCCTGCCGAACTGGGTATCCCTTAACTCAGCCAAGTTGACACCTAAAATAACTATCACGCTGAGTAAGATGTATATATTTTAATTAGTTTTCTTCCCCTCTCCCCTTTACCTTCCATTTTATGAAGGGTCTGGACGGTGATGTTTACATTTACAATAGAGTGCACACATTTTGAGAACACCAAAACAGCATCATAGCTGAACTAGAGGAGGAGCAGCTATGGCCAGCAGGTCCTGGATTTGGAGCTAGACGCAGTCAGTGACGAGGCATTATGGTGTCCACTTTTGGGAAGAGGATGAATACATTTTATTTGTATGCGGCAGGTTGTTAATCAAGAGCATTTTGTCGTTCCTGTTGTGTGGAAGAGGGCGACGCTGCTGTTGGGCCATGAAGGACTAGCTTGCGGACACCAGCATGCTTGGACAGCCCTTTTCTGATTGGAATGAACTGCATTGTGAGTCCCACCTGTCCAAACTGGAAAACACAATTAGCTTTCCCAGCCTGCCTTGCAGCCAGGCTGTAACCATGTGGTGGGGACCTGCCCACTGGACACACCCACGTGAGGCTGATTCAGATGGGAGGGATGCAGGGTAGCTGGCACCGCACAGACCCCGGCATTTGAGGATGGCAGAGGGCATTGAGTTTTGAAGGGCAGCGCTCAGCACCATTAGTTCCCTGCTGGGGTGGCAGTCATACCTCCCCTGGGGTAAGTACTGCAGGGTGGTTTGGGGTTGTTCTGGCTGCAAAACCCCAGAGCTTAAGTATCTGGTTCTCTTGGAGATTTAATGAATACCTTTTCATCAAATTGTTTTTGGCTTAAATTAACTAGAGGGTCTCCTGTTTGCAACCGATAGCCCTGGCTCACCACCCATGTCCATGCTCTCCTGATGCCACCATATGCCCAGCTCTGTGCTGAGTGGAGGGAAAGTGGCACTGTTCAGTGCTTAGAGAACAAGGCTTTGGGATCAGACAGGCCTGGGTTCGAATCCTGACTCCACCACTCCAGCCACATGCGAGTGGATTTATCCCTTGGAGCTTTCGTTTCTTATGGTCCTTGGCCACCTCAGGAGGCTGTGGAGTGATGAGTGACTGGAAAGTGTTCCCAGTAACATGACAGCTGTGGTCTTAGGCCAAGGCTCCCAGAGAGCACATAGGTTTGGCCATAGGATTTTCCAGAGCCCCTATCTCCAGCCGGACTGAGGCAGGGATGAGAAGAGTTCAAGGTGGGGGCCCACCAAGCTGCTTTTCCTTCCCTAGAGATGGGGGAGGAGGGTGGGTCCCATCCTGTTCCCCACTCCCCAGGTCCCCATGCTGTCATCTGTGGAGACTGAGGAGGTTCATCTCACCTCCCTGCCAGCCAGAACCTTGGGAGACACTGCTCTTCTGTTTTATCACTGACCCTCCAGAGAGTTTAGAAGCCAGCTCCCCAGGCTGGGCATCCTGCAGCCTGGCCTCTGGAGACACAAAGGTCCAAGTGCAGGAGAGGCTACTGCTGCTCAACAGTCTTTCCAGGTCTCCTCTCCTCCTAGCCACACAGTAGGGTTGCATTTCCACACCCCCCAAAGTAAGGCACAGTCATGGAACTTGCTTTGGTAATGATATATAAACAGAAGAGATATGTCATTTCTGGATATGTCATTTCTGCAATTAGCCAATGCATAATTTTCCACCCCCTTTCCTGGCTTTGCCACTCTGGAGGCCCATGTGGACATGGAGGTGCCACAAGGTAAAGCAGCCCAGAACGCTGAGCCAGCACATGGAAAATGACTGCTCTGGAGCTTCCTCCCGAGCCATGGGTGTTGAGCGACTGAGATTTGGAGGTGGTTTGTTACTGCAGCAGCTACCAGCCTAACCTGACTTAGGCTCTCCAGTCCTGGCTCTAGAAAGCCACATAATCAGGGTGCAGGCTCAAGGGCAGCACTAAGCCAGGGGTGCACCACTTCCTCATCTCACTGACCGCTACCACACTTTGGAAGGGCAGAAAGCCCAGCCTTTCTCCAGCAGGGCAGTGCTGCTCTGACCCATGCTTCACGGCCTGGGATGTTAGGGAGCTGCTTGGTCCCAAAGAGCAAACCTGGGGGCAAGCAAGTGCTCCAGAGATCCAGCCATGGTGCCTGCCATCCACAGCCACAGCCACTGCGGCCTCCACCTCACAGCCTGGCATGGACATGCCCAAGACTCTCTGCAGCGTGAAGTTGGAAATACTGCAAGAACAAGGGAGGCGGTGGGGGGCTGAAGGAAAAAAGATGTGTGGAGAGGCTCACACAGCCTGATGGGGAGCAGGAGGGAAGAGAGCAGAGGCAGGAAGAAGCGAATCCTCCCAGGAGACCAGGAGCAGCCAGACCTGGGGAGGCCTGTCAGCCAGCTTGTCTTTAGGGTTTCTTTTGCAAGCCCCTTTCAGTCAAAGAAGTGGGACTGGGCAGATAGGCAGTGTCAGCATCCCGGGACCCTGTACCTCCTCTCCGGCCAAAGAATCCACCCACAAGACCTCTTTCCCAGCCTTCCCAGTCCTGGGGAATCCTGTCTGTCCCCTCCCCATGTACCCAGAGGTGAGTGCCACAAAAGTGGGGACCTCCTTCCCCTTGTGTCCTTCACCACATGCCTAGAAGTCCATTGGGCACAGAGCGCTTGCTCTATATATCTCCTGTGCAATGAAACAGTTCTCAGAGGTCCCCAAGGAGAGCCACCTGCTCCCTCCTCAGAGGCCACCATCTGTCTTCCATCTGAGCTTGTCTTCCAAGTTGCCCACGGCAACACCTCTGACATCCGGCCCCTTCAGACCTCCCCTGCCTGCTGAGGGAAGGGCGAGCCCTGTGCTCATCACAGCACCCTCCGCGCTAAGCACACAGATGGGATTGCTGGTCATGGCTGTCCCTGGACTCCTATGCCTACATGCTTGGTGCTCATGGAAAACCACAATGGCATAGGCCCTGGCCTCCCATGGGCAGTACCTCTGGGGCTGTGACCCCAGCAGCCCCAGGACTTCTCCTCTTTCAGCCCCCTCTGCATCTGACCCAAGACCTAATCCCACTTCAGGGACCCAGCCCTGCCTTTGCCTGAGTTCCTGACTCTGGGTGCTCTCCACACCCATCCCACACTTAAGGGAGGAAGTTGGGGTCCATGGTGCTCCAGGGCACAGATGTCCATGGGGTCTGCTTGCTAAGCTGCTGGATTACACGCCTCCCCTGCTCTGGCCCAAGTCTTTCCAGCCAGTAGTCAGGTCAGGCAACTGTAAAGAAGAGGCTGGGCCAAGGCACAGGAGTTGTACTGACTTTATTTGTTGTTACTCTCCTCACTTGCACGCCTGCTGTCCCCCATGCTCTGGGGCTGTGGGGTGCCCCTACATGACCAGACATCAGAGGTCTTGGCACAGACATTCTGCTGCCACCAAGCCCCCTGTAAGGGGCACTGTGGAGGTGGCGGCAGCATGAGGGGGCTGAAGGCCCAGGCTCGGACATCAGCCCTGGCTCCTGGACCTGTGCCCATAGGGCTTGAGGCCCACCTCACCACTCTGGCCATTCATTCCCAGCTGGCCCAAGGCCAGAGAGCCCAGGGGAGCTGGGGAGGGGGCAGACCCTGGCTCCAGACCCAAGTTCTGGCCAAACAGCTGAGAAGCTGAGCTGGACAGAAGGACCCCAGCAATCTCCATGGGAGGTGAGGTCCTGGGCCACCTTTACCCCCAGCCCTGGGAAGTAGGTGCGATTCCCCAGTCCCCTTGCTCCAACATCCGGGTGCTCATTAATTTGTTTTAAAAATAAAAAGGAAATGTAAAAGGTGGTAAAACAGGAACCCCTATCCATACTGGCACTGCTGAAGTGCCATTATTGCTTCTGGCCTTGTGATCTGCCCACTCCCATTAACGCTGGCCCAAGATAAAGAGAGTGTTTAGCACCAGGGACATGGGGCTCCTGTCCCCAGTGGGACAGGGGCCTCCCAGGAGAGGGGCTGGCCATGCTCACCTAAGCTATAATGACCATCATGACCAGTGCCCAGCCAGCTGTCTGGACCCCTTGCCTGCCCCCAGAGGGGAAAAGTACAGAACAGGAAACTCAAGTCCTGGGACAGGGTTTTATCACCAGCTCCCCACACCCATCTTTGATCTCCACTTGTCAAAGTATGGCCTGATACCCCAGGGTCCCGGCCTGGCCAGAGCCCCCAGGCCCACTAAGGCTGCAGTGGGGCCAGCAGGTGACAAGGCCATCAGCCCCTATGGGAGACCCTGGTGCTAGTGATGGAGGCTGAAGAACCCATGGACATCCCTACCTACAGCCCACTGGGGAGACTCACTTTTAGGGAAAACGTGAAGCAGCTTTGAAGAGCTGCCAGGCACTGAGACCAGAGGTTAGAAAAAGCATAGGGGAGGGAGGGGGGACCCTGAGGATGTCACGGAAGCCCAAAGATTAAGGGGTGCAGGGGAGGAAAAGAGCCACAGTAAAGCTGGAAGGCCCAGCCCCGACCCCACAAGAACTGGAACCCCCAGCCTTGGAACAGGGGAGCGGCAGAGCCCAGAGCCAGACAGGAAGGCTTCCTCTCTTGGGGAGGGACCAACCTTCTCTCCTCAGAGGACAGACAGCAGGGATATCTGAGGGTGTCTGCAGGCTTTGGCTCATATTGCTCCAGCTGCAGCCCCAAGCTCACCAGGCCAGGGAAGGACCCAGCACAGAGAAGCTGCTGGCACTGCCTCCTCCAAGCCCAGAGAACAACTGGGGTGGTGTGGCTTAGATTATAAACCCTCAAATCACTCGGGCACCTCGGGCCTGCCCACATCCATACAGAATAAAGTGCTTCATTTATTGATGATTAAAATGTCCCCAGCCCCCTACTCCAGCGCCATGGGCCTCACGAGTTTAGAGGGGTCCAGACCCCCACCATCCCCCTTCGGCCCAGGCCTCTTCCCACTCTGGCCCTGCTGGGAAAGTGGCAGTGTGCAGGGAGTAGTGGGGGTTTAAGGTGCAAAGAGTATAACAAACAAAACCGTATAAACACAACAGGAGAGAGCTTAACTAGGAAACATGTAGCTTATGGAACCTTCCTCCCCATTTCAAAGGTAGGAATAAAGACGTTAAATGACAACAAAAAAGGGTATCCTATTAGTGCTGGCCTCATGGGGGCAAGCACTGGGCCAGGCCAGGCTCCCACAGCCCCACACCCCCTGGGGCCTGAACATGCAAGCTCCTCTCAGCGGCAGTGCTGTGGGCATCCCACCTACCAGTGCAGAGGCCCAGAAGGGACAAGGATGCTGGAGCCAGCCAGGGGCAGGTTGTGGCTAGACATAGGGGGAGGATGAAGCCTGATGCTGGCCTTAGGGAGCAGAGACAGACACAGACACACACATCCCCTTCTGGTGTGGGAGATATGGCCTGGGTAGCTGGTGAGGGACAGGGTGCTCTGTGAACAGCAGCCCTGCCCCCCCGCCCCACTGATAGCACCTTGAAACTCTAAAACACTCACCCAAGCCTCCTCCTTGACCCTGCCCCAGGTGTCTAACCCAGTCGCTGGGGCTCCTTGACTGTGGCCCCTGGTGCAGCGGGAGTCAGCCTGTCTCCCCACCCTGGGCCTGGCCCACACACCCTGAGGCCCAGCAGCTTCTGGGGACACTTTCTCTGGACTCAAGGCTCTTGGTGTAGCCAGGTGCACTCTGGCAGGGGTGTGGGTGGGGAAAGCAACCCCCTGGGGTCCAGCCCCTGCCTGCCCCACCCCACAGGTGCACAGCGGGGTCTGCAGTCTTCAAACCTCGCCACTCCCCACCGAACACACTCATACATCCAGTTTCAAGCCCTGCCTGGAGGTCTGCAGTCCTCAGACTGCGTACACAGCTCCTCCAACGGGGCCAGCACCCCAACTTCTCCCCAAACCCTCCAACATGAGGGAGCAAATGAGCCCGCACAGGGGACCTGGAGATAAGCCACTGAGGCTGACTCAGGCTCGGCAAAGTGACCGGCCTCGGCTGCTGCCCAGGCCCCACCCTCCCCACTGTACCTGCCTCCTCCAGCACCCCCCTCACCTGGAGGGGGTGCCGCAAATATTCCTCTTTTTTCCTTCACTTCCAAAAGAAAAAAGGAAAAGTAAAGGCTTCAAGGAGTCGCAGAATGGGGGGCACTTGGGAGTGAGGTGTCCTCCGCCAGCTCCAGGGGCGGCCAGCCCGCGACACCCCTAGGGTGGGGGCCTCAGGCGGAGCACTTCCAGCCACCTCCGGAGGTGGGGCGCAGGGCTCCGGCCCGGCCGCTGCCCTCCCCAGGAAGGAGGGGAGGCTGGGTCCCAGCAGGTGCAGGCGCGGTCAGTTGCCGGCGCTCATCCGCCCGCCCGCCGCGTTGGCAGTGCTGGGGAAGAGCGGGGGCGGCGGCGGCAGGTGGGGCGGGGGCGGCAGGGTCTGGGGCAGCCCCGGGAGCAGGGGCAGTGCGTGCGCCTGCGGCGGGGCGGGGGGCAGGCCCGGGGCGGGGGGGCCGCTGTCGCCGGCCAGCGGATGGCTGACGCGGAAGCACTTCTCCTTGTGGGCCTTGAGCATGTTGGAGAAGCGGAAGCGCTGGCCGCAGACGTCGCACGGGTACGGCTTCTCGCCCGTGTGCGTGCGCCGGTGCCGCTTCATGTTGGGCCGGCTGGTGAAGCTCTTGCCGCAGATCTCGCAGATGTACGGCTTCTCCCCTGCGGGTTGGGGTGCGAGGCGGGGCGTCACCGGGGCGTCGCCACACCCGAGCCCTGGCTCAGCTCTCCTGCCCTGGGACCATCCTGGGGTCTGTTGTCGACACTTTCGGATCTTCCCCCCGCCCCCCGCCCCGGGCCATTTTGTGCCAGCCTCACCCAACCCTGGGAGGCAGGAAGGATGGCTCTGAGCCTCCTATAGGAGGGTAAACTGAGGCCCAGAGTCGAGAAGGGGCGTGGCCAAGGCCGTCCCAGGCGCCCTCCCCCGGCAGCCGCACCTGTGTGTGTCTTCATGTGCTCGTCAAAGTACTGCTTCATGTTGAAGTCCTTGCCGCACCACTGGCACATGAACTGCTTGTGGCCAATGTGGATGCTCATGTGTGACCGCAGCTGGTACTTGTACTGGAAGCGCTCGTTGCAGTTCTGGGGGTGGGGTGAGGCCCAGGGACAGAGAGAAGAGCAGCCTTCAGGGAGGGAACAGGGCCCCCAGGCCCACGGGGTTGAGGAGGGACACGCATGGGGAGGGCTCCTGGCAAGGAGGTGCGGATGCAAGGACAGGTGGACGTGCTTCTCAGGGGCAGCACGAAGAGCCCAGGCCTGAGGACCCTCATCCTCCCTCCTCATTGGAAGGGTCTCCCATCCCTGCTGCAGCTCTGCTGTCTCCATCTTGGGTCTCCCTGCCCGGGATGCTGTTTTCTCCACCTCCCAGGAAGCCTGCCCCCATGGCTCCAGACCATGCAGACTTCCCATCCCAAATGTGTGGGAGCTGGGTCAGGGGTGGGGTAGAGGCAGGGTGGACATGGGAAGCAAGGGCCACAGGCATCAGAGGGTGGAGCTCTCTTTTCTAGGCCCTGCACTCCACTTCCCTACCCCCTGGTTTTTAAGCAGCTGCTGCCCCCGATCCCTGCCCTTCCCTGGGCAGGCCAAACAGGCATCAGGAGCTCACCTCACATCTGAACGGCTTCTCCCCGGAGTGCTGCAGTGAGTGCACCTTGAGGGACATACTGCGCTTGAAGGACTTCCCGCAGGTCTCGCAGGTGAAGGGCATGTCCTTAGTGTGGGCTACAGGGTGGGCACCGTGGCCGTTACGTCTCTGGGGCCTGCCTGAGCACCCCCACATTGGGCCCAGACCCCGCCTCCTGGGACAGCCCTGTGCCACCACCCTTCCCTCTCACCAGCCTCATACTCTGTCCCAGGACCTGGGGCAGAGACCCAGGAGAGGCCCACTTCCCCTAAGGACTGGGTCTCCTTGTCTGCTCTGAACGTCAGGCTCCAACAAGCATGGAGGCCCTTATGGTTCTTTAGCCTCTGGCCAGAGCTGCCTTGTGTCCAAAACTTCAGGGAAGGATAGAAGGATCCTGGGTGGGACTGGCCTCGGCTCAAATCCTGGCCTGACCACTGGCTCCCCGCATGGTCTCTTTGGGCCTCAGCTTCCTCTTATGTAAAAAGGGGCTAATTGCGGTATTGCACTTTGAGGCTGGTGGGCTTTCTAAGGGATGGCACATGTAAAGGCCCCGACCACAGGCCTTAAATAGCAGTCCAAAGGAAGTTAGCTGCGCTCCCCACAAACCCATGGAGGGCTGAGGACCAACAAACTCTTCAAGGAAGATCTGGGAGGAGGCCACAGGAGACAGAGCTGAGCTCAGAGACCCCCAATCCTGGGTAACCCAGCATACTCCTGGCCAACACATAGACCCCAAGGCTCCAGCTTCCAGTTAGTTCACACTGGAGGCCTTGGCACTGCTCAGTAGAGAAAGGAAGTAGGTCCTGGCCAGGGGCCCCCTGTTCGCTTTGGCCACCCCTCCCCCAAGCCCTAAGCCCAGAGTGGGCAAGGAAGGGAGAGCCCTAGAGACATCAGATTCCCAGCCAGGCCCACCTAGAGAAGGTGGGCAGCCTTGCCCAAGGCAGAGTGGTGACCAACACACAGTAGGGGGACCTCGTCACTGTGTCCAGGCATGACTCCTGGGGGAAGTTGCATTCAGAGAAGCCTGAAGCTCTGTGAGGGTCAGAAGGTGAGAAGGAATCAGAGGCACAACTGCCATCAAACCAAGACAGGGCCTGTGCCAACCCATATGGCACTTTGTATGAATTAGAAAAAGGTGCTTTTTCTCTGCGTGGACACAACCCCATGCCAGGATGCGCAATCTGGTTAGCAGTGTGCAGCTGGATTTTCCCACCTGCCATCTTGTCCAGGCACCCTTGTGTAATGTGCAACCTGCCCAACTGTACCTGGCAGCCCTGGACCTAGAGCCTGTTCAGGTCACACATGCCACTGCAACCAGCCTCCCCATGCCTCCCAGCTGAGACGGGCCTTCTCATCCCTTCACACCATCCTTGGATGTGAAGTCTTTCCTATCCACTTGGATGGATAGCCCATCCCAGGACAGCCAGCAGCTGCCCATCTCTGTCCTTAGGCTCCATCCACTACCAGCTCAGACTTACCAACCATGTGCTTGCGCACATGGGCCATGGTGTAGAACTTCTTCTCACAGATCTCGCATGAGAACTTCTTCTCTGCGTAGCCATGCACAATCTTGTTGTGCTCGTGGAGGGACCAGAGCTTCTTGAAAGCTTTGCCACATGTCACACACTGCAAGGTGAGAGGACTTTAGGCATTGGGCCCGAGTCAGGACTGTATGACCTTGGACAAGTCACTAGACCTCTCTGGCCTGTTTCCACACCTGAAATGTGCTGGAGAGAGGGCCTTGATGTCCAAGGGCCAGACATATCTGATGTTCCTGGAGCTGGGGATGGTAACTCCTTACACACTTACCCACCCCCACATCCCGGGCTGCAGCCTGGGGGCCTCCTTCCTCCTTGGGCTCAACTAGGGTCAGGGGTCACCTCTTCCAGGAAGTCCCCCTCTGTGCTTATTTCAACAAGGTCTTCCAAAGTCCTCACCTTGTGTCTCTCTACAGAGGAAAGACAGACAACTAGGTGAAGGGCTGCATAGGATGTGGAGGCTACACACAGTTCATGGAGAAGCCCTTCTGATAACAGGTCCCCACAGAGTTGGGCATTATCACTGCTGCCTCCCCCTGCTGGGACCCATGCCCTGAACCATGGAGATCCCCAAGGGGATAGGTCCCAAAGGGGCTGGCTGCAGGAGGTATCAGGTCCCATTAGGCAATGGACAATGGTGGGGACCTTGGGGACCATGCTTCCCTCCACCTGTTCTCCTGGACCCTTGTCCTGCCCATCCTTGTAAGTCACCCCCAAAGGGCTGGAGGCTACGTCAGGGCTTGAGCAGAAATTGGATCAGACTGCCCAGGTTGGAAGGGGCACAAGCTTGTCTCCCCTTCAGGAGGGAGGCTCAGGTGTGCGGCAGGTGAAGAGTCAAAGGGCAGGCAAGTGGGAACAGGTGCACTAGGGTAGGGCAGGTTACCAGGTAAGTCCCAGGTAACACTTTCTCCATACAGCACTGCAATTAACAATTAGCTTAGGCAATTAGCACCCGCCTACCCCACCTTTCCCCTCTTCTCCTGGGCCAAAAGGTAAAAACTACCCATGGGGAGCCTGGATGGCTCTGTGCCACCCCCACTCTGAGCGGCTAGGCTGGCCCAAGGCCTGGAAGCCAGCCCAGCTCCCCTGCTTGCACCCAGCAGCCGCTGCTCTTCCCAAATTTCTCATCCAGTCCCCTTTCCCCAGGCTCAGGCCAGCTGGCATCTCCAAAGAGCTGAATGGGGTTTCCTGCTGGGCTGCACCCTGCTCTATACAGCACCTTCGTGGGAAGTGGAAAATGGCACCCTTGTCTGCGCAAACCCCTCCTCCTTCCATGTGTACTTTTGTGCAATTCACAACCTGTGAAACCATACACGGTGGCCCTGCTGGCCTTCCCGCAGCCCTAGGGATTTATTAAAACACTGACTCATCCCTTCCCAGAGCTGGCTGTCCCCTAGTCTCATCTGCTCAGCAACTCTCTGCTCTCATCCTCCCAAGTCCAGGGTATCTCTTTGCCACGTCAGCCAAGGTTACTGTTTGCTCCAACCCTCTCTGCACATCTCTCCATGTGCCAAGACCCACCTCTACCCGCCTCTCCCAGGAAGCACTCCTTGATGTTATCTCCTGAGCTCTCACTGCACTGAGAACCTGGGCCCTGCTTTCCTTGGGCCTAGGCTGGCCCGACTGTCTGGGGGCTAAGTCTCATCTCCAGACCATGTGGGCAATGCCATCGGCAAGACGCTGGGTGCCCAGAGCCCAGTTCTGCCCTGTCCTGCCCCCTTCGCCTTGAGACCCACCTGGATGTTGCGCTCGCAGTCTGTCTGCCTGTGCAGCAGCAGCTCACTCTCCAGCAGGAAGCGCTTGCCACACTGGTCGCAGATCTGCATTCGGCTGTGGGTCACATTCATGTGCTTCTCCAGGTACCAGCGGTTGTTGAAAACTCGTGGGCACTTCTGGCAAGGGTGGTGCTGCTTCTCCTCCAGCTTCACCTTGGCCCCCAGCCCATCAGTGGCTGGCGGCCCACGGGCTGGTGCAGTGGCTACCCCGGGGGGCGGCTTCAGCCGCTTCCCACCCCTCCGCCCAGCCTCCTCAGGCTCTGGGGTGTCCCGGCGCCGGGCATTCTCCCGTGACCGCGTGGCCATGCGGCCATGGGGAGGGGGGTCTGCCCGGCTGCTCTGGTGCCCCACTGGCCCCTGCCTGCCTCCGGCCTCCCCCTCCTCCTCCTCCTCCTCTGAGCTCTCTTGATCCTGCTCACTATGCTGCCCTTCCTCCTCTTCCTCCTCCTCCTCCTCCTGCCCGCTGTGCCCTTCCTCCTCCTCCTCTTCCTCCTCCCCCTGACTGCCAGCCTCTTCCTCCTCTTCTCCTTCCTCCTCCTCCTCCTCCTCCCCTCCACTGCCACCGCCCTCCTCTTCTTCTTCCTCCTCCTCCTCCTCGTCCTCCTCCTCGTCCTCCGAGTGTCTCTGCAGCCTGTCCTCCCGGCCCAGCACCATGGTGGCTGGGCTCGTTCCAGCACCCGGCTTCCCCTCGGGCCCCGTGGACACGTGCAGTGTCTGGTTGTTGAGGTTCACCTCCACAATGATCTGGGACTGCTCACGGCGGCTGTAGGTGCCGGAAGACCCAAGCTCTTCCTCCAAATCCTCCCCACCCTCCAGCTTGCACAAGCCGGCCTGGGCCCCGCCAGCCTCCTCAACACCACCTTCCTTCTCCTCCTTGAAGAAGGGCTGGGCTGGCCCAGTGGTGGCAGGCACTGTGCCACCAGCAGTCCCTGCCCCGTCCTCGACACGCACTGAGTAGGGGTCAGGGCCCTCGCGGGCATAGATCTTGGGCAGACCCGGGGTGTCAGTCTCCTGTTTGATGTCACAGTAGTAGGGTGGCGCGGCTGGGGTACAGCTGGCGGCTGGCTGGGCCAGGGACACAGTGCCGGGGCCCGGTGGGCCTAGGGAGCGGGCGTCCAGCAGCTCCTGGCAGGACGCGGCGATGTCAGCCATCTGCAGCAGTGAGGCGGCACTGAGCACCTCATGCACGTTGGCCGCGTTGACCAGCAGCTTGGACGTGTAGATGAAGTTGAGGATCTGCTGCAGGCCACCGGGTGCCAGCGCCTCCAGGGACAGCTCCACACGCTGCAGCTGCTTGTTCTGCGTGAAGAGCGAGTGGAAGAACTGGCTGTAGGCGGCCAGCACGCCCTTGTGTGCCGGGAAGACGCTGCGCTGGGGCACCAGCACCAGGTCCACGTCGCAGAGGTCGGGCTGGAAGAGGCGCTGCTCATTCAGGCGGCCCATCAAGCAGGCGAAGTGCAGCGCCACGTCCTCCACCAGCGAGAACTCAGCCGCTGGGGAGTCGGTCGTCTTCTCAACCAGCAACTGGGGCAGAGGGCACGGGAGAGGGTCAAGGCCAGTGGCCCCTGTCCTCCCCCTGCGGCCCACCCTTCCCCCAGCAGAACCCACCATCCAGGAAGCAGCCAGAACTCCTGGCTCCACTTCACAGGAAGTGGGGGACGGGGATTCAAGCCCAAGTCAGCTGCCCGCGGAGCCCAAACACCCACTATGACCTTCTGAGGCTGAACACGAGCTCCTCAGTCGGTCAGTTAACTTTCCTGGGCCTCTGGCTCTTCCTTGGTGAAGTGGGAAAAGTCATCCCGGGAAAGGAGAGGGAAGAGAAAGGGGAAAGAAAAAGGACTCTGGCGACCAGCTGTCCAGGTTTTCCAGGGACCTGGGGTTTCCTGGGATACAGGACTTTTAGTGCCAGAACCACGACAGTCCCAGGCATACTGGGACTAGGTGGTCACCTAGAGGGGACACAAGCAATCCTTCAGCATTTCCTGAGCCCCAAACACCTCAAGAACAGAAGTCAGGCTTGTTGGCTCACTACCCGGCCGCTGGCTACTGCTGCCCAGGGGACAGCGCCTGAGGGAACCCTCACCTCACCAGCAGTGAGCCTCCAGGCCTCGGCCCTGAGGGCTGCAGAAGTAGAAGCTTCTGTGAAGAAATCCAGGCCCAGGGCCTGTAACTTCTCCCCATCCGGGTCCTGTGCCCTGCCCAAGGAGGCCAGTGAGATCCAGCCAGGCCTTCATTGCTCAGCCAGAGCTTGGGCTAGGCTGCCTCCACCCCTGCCTGTGGCCTCAGGCCTGGCCCCTCGTGGCTCCCCCTCACACAGGGGCTGTGTGCAGGTGGAAGGACACAGCTGTTTTACGAATCCACCATGCTTGCAGGCAGGAGGCCCCTAAGGCCTGCCCCAGACCCTGTTATGGTCCAGGCCCAGAGGCTCCAGGATGGCCCCATCATGAAGGCCACAGCACTTGGGGGCTTTGGAGCCCTGCGAAGTCCCTCAAAGTCTGATGGGTTAGACTATCAGGCCCATGTGCCACATTCACCACATGCGAATTGCCAGAATAGGGACCAACTCAATCACCCCTGGCCCCACCACAGCAGCCTCCCCCAAAGGTGGGCAGTACAGACAGGCAGGCTGCCCAGTCCCTGCACAGGGCCAGGGTACAGATGTTCAACTAGTATCTGTTGACTGCCTGCCTGCCTGGTTGGACCAACCCCACTGCTTCTAGGCTCTGGCTCTCCTCTGGCCCTGCCCAGCTGGGTCAGAGCCTCCTACATTTGAGAGGTACCTTGCTCCATGGCAGTAAACCCATCAGCTCCCCACTACCAGCGTCTCCCCTGACCCCATCCATCCACAGCCCCACCCCCCATGCCAGTCCTTCCATTACCAGGGCAGTGAGGGTGGGCCCAGACTGGGCAGGGGTGTTGGTGTCTGAGCTCGACTCCTCAGTCACCTGAATGAGAACCTGCCTTGGGCCTCAGGATGAGCCTCAGTGAGCAACCAGGGGCAACCTGCTTCCAGCCAGCAGCCAGAGCAGCACCTATCCTGTGCTCTCTCAGATCCCACCTTGGTCAGGCTCCTGGCCTTGGATAGCCTCTTGCTTGAGTTCTCCATCATGCCCCTTCCCACCAGCCAAGAAGCCACCCATTCTGTCCCAGAGCTGCTGGCCTGTCCAAGCCTGGCCAATCTATCTGGAACGTGGCACCAAGCCCCTTCCATCTCCCTCCTCTGACTCACTCTGAATCATCTTCTGGGACCAATCCCTACTGCACAGATGGGGTAACCGAGGCTCAGAATGAGAGGGTCCTACAGTCTAGAGCCTCCGGTCTCCAGCTCTGCTAAGGCCACCCCTTCCTTGCCAGACTGGACACCGCTCTACGTGTCTGGATTTCTTAGCATTTAATGACTTAAAAAGCAGGAAGAGCCATCTGGGGACCCTCCCACTCCAAGACCAGCTATGCTTCCTCAGACTCTGCCACCACGCCCTCAACACGTGACCTTCTCCCCAGAGCTGCTGCACCTGCAGGTCAGTGAGGAGGTCAGGGTACAACTCAGGTTGTAACAGGGACTCCTTATGGCCTCCAGGGGCCAGACAGTGGCAGGGGAAGTAGCCTGGATACGGGCTTTTGCCAAAGCCAGGCCTGTTGGGGGAAGCTTACCCCAGGCCACAGGGCACCAAACTTCTGTTCTCCCTTATGGAACACCCTGCAGTGCATGGGGAAAGGACAACTTTCTCATGTGCAGATCTGACCCCTTGGGCCCCAGTGAAGCCTGGCTCCAGCCCTCTAATCTCAGCAGGGGAGGGGATAGTGCCCCAAATACTCAATTCCTAAAGCAGTATCTCAGCCAAGCCAGAGTCATCCTTGCCCTCATGACCAGGTACCCCGATGGGACTCCTTTGACAAGGTACACAGATGCTGCCTGGATCTACAACTGGCAGCCCCTTGACAGGGCACAGCTGCCCCCTTGCCTGGCCCCTCCCAATACAGTGCCCACCAGCTGTACCCACCTCCCCAGCCAAGTGTGCCAATTCCCAATGGATGCCCCTCCTCATATGGCTGTGCCAGCTGCAGCCACACATCTCATCCCCAAGCCCAGGCTACCCCAGCTTAGCTAATATGCAGGACCAGGGAGGTGGTCAGGCACCTCTGTTGCCAGGGGGTTTCATGCCTTCAAACCCTCCCCCAAGTCAGGCGACACCTGTCCAGGCTGCTTACTCAAGTAAGAGCCTTCTGTACCTGAGGGGTACCTTGTCTCACTGCCCCAAGCCAGGGGCTCTCTACCCTGCCTCAGAGCCTCCACTGGAAAGCCCTGTGATGAAAGCTGGGGCGCCTATTTGTGGCCCCCATGTCAATCCTTTCATCGCTGGGCAGCAGTGGGTAGGCCGAGACTGTGCAAGGGGGCACGGGCTCATGACCTCTAGGCTCCTCCTTTTGGAGAAGGGGTGTCTATGACAGCCTCCTCTGCGCATATGCCTCCCTTCCTTCCCTAGGAAATAGACCCAGAGAGGGCGGGGGACCGGCCCAGGGTCACACTGGAGTTTGGACCGGAGCTACGGGTGCCCACCGCCCTCGGCCCGAGCCATCCCCAATCGCCAGGCAGGGCGGCTCCAGCGCCCACGTGGCCCGTGGCCCAAGGCCCAGGCGGGAATCCGACTCCCCCTTCTCCCCCATCACCCAGCCCCTCCGCCCGTGCTTAACAAGCGCCCCCCTCCGCCCGTGCCTAGCAGGACCTCAGCCGCTCACACCGGCGCCCCCACCCCAGGAATTTAACCCCCTCCCCGCCAAAAGCCACGCCATAGCGCCGCATTCCCGGCCCGCGGGGACCTTGCAGATGAGGTCGGGAAGCCCGGGGGAGGGGAAAGATCCCTCTAGCCCCTTCACCCGAGCCCGCGGGCCGTACGCTCGCAAGGGCAGCGCTGGCAGGTGGGCGGATAAGCGGGGGGACAGGCAGGGCCCCGCGTACCATGGTGCCGTGGCGCTGGGGGCTCACAGGGCCCCGCGGGATCGCGCTGCCCCCGGCGGCTGGGCCCGGGCCGCTCCATGAAGAGCCGCGCTGGGGGCCGCCCCCG
>NW_007726647.1:133145-182025 GCF_000696425.1 Galeopterus variegatus | reverse complement strand
AGTCCAGCGCGGAGCAGCTGCGGCCCCAGAGCCTCGGGCGCGGCGGGCGGGGGGCGCGGGGCGCCGATTGGAGCCCGCGCGTCAGCTGGGGCCGCCGTCTGGACGCTTAAAGGGCCAGGCCGCCCTGCGTGCCGGCGGGGCGCGCGGACACGCGTGGTGTGCGTCGTCCCCGTGCAGTCCGCCCTGCGTGGGGTGCCCGCGCCCCCGCCCTCCCACTCGTCCCCACTGCTCACGGAGCAAATCGACCCTGGCCCCACCCTCCCGCGCTGAGCCCCCTTTCTGCAGGGAAGTTCGTCCTGGAGTCTAACCTCGGTGCCCTCCGGCCGCGCCACGGAGGCGGGGCCAGGGAAGGAGGCTGTCGTGAAATCGGGACGCTGGGCTCGCCGGGTCCCCAACCCGCTGCAGAAAAGGCTTCCGCCCGCTCCCCTGAGTGATCCCACGCTGAGGGACTGAACACCGCACCCCAGCCTCGCTCACCACCCCCACCCTCTGGCCTGGGCTGCTCTGACCTGGGGGTGAGTCTGGGGTTCCAAACTGGTCCGGCCTCCCACTCCTACCCCAGGGCAGCCCAGAGCTCATTTTGCTTTGTGCCTCCAGGACTTGGCTCTGGTGGACCCATACCTACCTGTGGTCTCCTCTGGCTGCACAGGGCCGCCCAGGGCAGATGTAAGACTCTGGACCACAGCTGTAGTGATAAAGTCCTTTAAGACGACTGGCCAAGGACCAGGAGATAGTGACACTGGAGGAGTGGGGGCCAGAGGCCCAGGCCCCACTGCGCTCGCCCTTGCAGTGTGACCTGACCACTGCTGAGTGGCCTCCCTCTCTGCTCAGCCTCTGCTAGGGAGATGCAGCCAGGCTTGCGGAATGCTGCTCTGGCATGGACACCAGTGGGGGCAGGGGGCTGGCTGTGCTGGCAGAAGGCTGCAAAGGAACGCTGCCAGGCTGAGCAGGCAGCAGGGTGGGGACCATGGTCGTTGGACCTGGCGGGGTCCAGGTGGTGACTGGGTCACCACTGTGGAGAGGAGGCCTCTGTGGGCTTCTCGTGTGACCTGTGTCGTCATTCAGATCCCTTTCTGGGCCCCCCACCCCTACCCCAAGCTGATTGCTGCCCTATCCTGGGTCACTCTCACAATATCCGCATCCTGACATCCCTCACTCCTCCCCACATGTACACTTGTGTTTACATACAAGTCCATGCCCGGCTGCAGCAGGATCCCCTAGGTATTCTACCTTATGAGTGAACAGGAACTCTGGGGCCTGCTCAGGATGATTTGGTCTGGATTCCAGGGGAGGAAATGGAGCAGAGGCTAGGGTCCCAGGCAGGTGCCATAAAACAGCCTGGATGGTCTGTCCCAAAAGATTGCAAGGGCCTTCCCCAAGGCCAGAACAGGAGGCCCTCAAAACAAGGCTATCCAGAGCCAGAGAAAACATCTCAGGGGCAGAGATGGGGCAAAAAAAGAACGCCAAAAAGGGGAGGAATGCCCAAAGCCAAATGAAGGGTGAGGAGAGACCCTGGTGGAAAAAGAGATGGGAACAGAGAGAAAGGGGCACAGACTGGGACATTCCCCCAGCGCTGAGGCATCTGGGAGACTCCTGGCAGCTGCGGCATTGATCCTGCACCTGCATCGGTGCATGGACAGTTGGCTCAGCTCCCATAGGCCGCAGGCTGAGGCCAGCCCAGAGCAGTCTACATGCTTCTGACCGGCCAGTCACCTCAGGGCTGCCTTGTCTCTTCCTTCCTCCCAACCCACTTCCTCATCTGACTCATGGTGTATCCTTGCACTGGCCTGGGAGGTGGCAAGGGAGGGACTGTGTACCCACTGGTTAGATAAGAACACTGAGGCCCAGTGTGGGACAAACCATGCAGTCAAGCATCAACGTCAGGGGCTAGGGAAAAGGGAGGCTGGAAGGTGTCTGGCAGAGAAGGCTACATGGGACACTTCTGTGCTCACTTCCCAGCCATAGCTTGGCCAAGGGTGTGGTCAGCATGACCAAGATAGGGAATGGCCTTGGCTGTGGCTGTCAAGCTGGAGGAGGGGCTGGAGGTTGGATGAGAAGGGAGGGGATGGGGGACTCATCTCCATGAAAGCCCCAGCTGTTCCCCTCTTGCTTCTCTGGCCTGTAGCTCATCTGCTGGGGAGCCCCAGGGCACAGCCCTGTGAGAGGCTGATGGCACCTGGTCACAAGGGATCTGGCAGGAAGGAGCAGTTTGAATAGCTCAGTCTGGTGGGCTCATTGTGCTGCTTGGAGGGAACTGGGACTTGAAAGTTAACATTTACTCGAGCAAAGAGAGAGAGGAAGGGCAGTCTAGGCGGAGACAATAGCACCTGCAAAGTGAGGAGGCAGAGACAGGAACCTGGAGGTGACTGACGTAGTGAAGATTCTTGTTGAGTGCGTGTCTGGTCGGTGGGAGTGGCTGGTTGGAAATGAGCAGAATTGCTGTCTTGGCCTTGGTGAAGGACAGGGTTCACCTCAGGGGAGGTCATGATGGGCTTCCTGGAGTGGGTAGAGTGGGACTGAGTTATTGGGGAGGGGCATCCTAGGCCAGCACTGCAAACCTGAGGGACAGTCAGGAGTCCGTGGAGATGGGCTCACCTGGCAAGGGCATACCTCAGTGATCCTTGACACTGGGGGCTGGCTGCTGGCAGGTCAGCAAAATCATAGCCCTGCCCCTAGAGTACAGCTCACGAGTTTTCTCACAACTTCCCTAAGTATTTAGCCCCATTTCCCTCTCATGACGGGGAGGCACTGACCCAAACTGTGCTGGGGTGTGGTGTGCGGGCTTGGTTGGAGAAACCAGATCCCCCTCTACTGCACTTGTACAGAACACCCCAAGCCAAGCTGTGCTGGGGGAGGGGAGTAGAGGGGAAAGGCGCGATAAAGGGCTCGGCCCCCCTGGGGGTTATGGAGCTGTGTAGCTGAGCTGGGGTAGGAGGGAAAGCAGTGGGCAGTGCGAGAGAACACAGGGTGGCTCAACTTGGACAGCATGGAGACAGTGGGCTGGCAGGGAAGTTCAAAGCTACCCACTAGGTGGTGACCTAGGGCCCTGCAGTGGAGGGAGCATGGATCTGCTGGGGCTGGGGCTGGGGTGGGGGTTGAGCCTGTGTTGTGCCTCTGCTGAGCCCAGCACTAATAGGCTACAGCTGCCCAGGGGTGGGGGCCTAATGCAAACCAGCAGGTCGCCTGGTTCTCGCAGCATAAACATCATGGCCTTGGCATTGGAGGCCTTCCTGGCAACTCCTAAGATCCTCTTCTGCCCTGTTGGTTCGAGGGACCCTGGGCCTCTCACTAGTGATTTAGCCTGGCTAACCACATGAACCCAGTGGGATTCCTTCCTAGAGGCAGCACCCCTCCCCCCACCCCGCCCCAAGTCACTTTGACATAACATTTGGTTCTAAACACTTAATCCACCACAGTTCTATGGAGAAGTCAAGCAAATTGTTCTCCTCCCAGTTATCCAACTGGGAAGCGGCAGAGTAGAACTTGAATCCAGGCAGTCTGGCTCTGGCCCAGAGTCCTTGACTGTGCCATAGAACAGTTGCTCATAGGGGTTTTCCTATTTCTTCAAAATAAATCGAATTAGGGTGGAGGCTTGAGGTCACTGGGGATCCTTCTCAGGTTTTTTCTGGGAATCTGGCCTGGTGGTAAATTTTAGTTGCTGGAGGCCCTGGGTGCCAGCCTAGGTCCCCAACCCCGTGGGCCAGGCCCTCTGGGAGGCAGTCTCATCTCCAGGATTGTCTGGGAAGGGATGGGCACCTTTGGTTATCTATCATGTCTGGTTACACCAGTCATATGCACCCTCTTTCAGGGCTTATGAGCTGAGAGATGGGCAGTCTAAGGCCTGCTAGCTTCCTATTACAAATGGGCAGTCAGAGGCCCAAGGTCAGGGCTCAGGATGCAGAATGCAAGTGTCTGTCCTGAGACATCAGGTCACTCCTTTTTTTTACCCTGATGTCCTCATGGTTCTAGGCTGGTTGGAGAGATGCAACCCTCCCAAGGCTAATGTGGGTTCTGTAGGCTGGAAAGCTCAGCACAGTCTATGGAGCTGTAGCTTGATGGGCCACAGATGGTGAGTGGTGGGTCTGGGGTCTCCAAGAGGCAGAAGTGCTGGTACCTGGCCCCAAACTTGGTATAGCCCCACTTGGGGTCTTCTGATTCACAGGGAGGAGGGGAGGCAGAGGCGAGGGGGCACTGCCTCTACCTTGTACAGAAACCTTGAAAGAAAAGACTATTAAAACTGCTTACCCCTGTGCATGTGTGGCCACAAAAGGATCTCCTTGCCTTGCACTCATCAGGCACTGCCTGGAGCTTCCCAATCTGTCCTGAGGTGCCCAGCTCCTCCCCAACACCTCTGGACTCCTGAGAGGCTGCAGCCTTTACAGCATCAGAGTACTTCCTGTCCAGCAGAAGTCTCCTTCCAGCACTCTTCTCACCTCGTTCTATCACAAGACCCTCACAGGACTGCAGGCTCTCACCTCACTATGGGCAACTGCAGCCTATTTTCCCTTTGGAAATTTGAACCCAGTCCCTTCCACCTTGTGAGGAATGGCTTCCAAGTCCCCTCACCTGGCCACACTAGTTTGCAACACTCCTTCAAGGCTCAACACCCACTGCTGGGCTTCTAACACCAAGTAGAGTCTCCTTCCTCTTCCAAACAGTGATGCCCGGTCAGTATTCACAGTCTCTTGCAAGAGGGACATTTGCCCTTGAATTCTCTCACCTCCTACTCAATGCCTAGCTAATTTAGGACAGTCAAGACCAAAGCCCTCGACATGGCTGGCTGGTTAGCTCAGTTGGCTGGAGTGCCAGCTTGTAAGGTCAAGGGTTTGGATCCCAATACCGGCCAGCTGCTAATGCCCTTGACATATTTTTCCCCCAATACTGCCAAACTGATAAAGCTTATCACTATCAGAATGTTAATAAAGAACCTAGAACCCACAAAAAATAAGACCATAAGGAACCTCATTAGGGGATTTCCCCACAAACAGACTCTGCATTTTTTTAAATTTTAAAGCAATGCATCCAAACCCAATTTTCAGGAGTTGCCCGACTTGGGAGTCCACTGTTAACTCAATTTAGAAAGCTGAGTATCCACACGCGAGAAATTACCTACTGTGAGAAATTATGTTGCATTCACTAAGAAAATATACATTCCTTTGAGTTCCGAGGAGACAAAAGTTAATTGTACTAGCCCTGCAAATTCTTATGTGTATGCTAAAAATATTCCCATAGGAATGTGTTTTCTGGGAGTGAGTGCTATGTGCTGCACTGCTTGGTAAACTGCTAGGGAAATGTGAGAGGTACAGGTAAATGGACTGTCTCTAGGAAGCAACTAACATATGGGATAGAACATATTTCTTCCTCAGCAAAGACATCTGTATGCAGGTCACTTCAGCTGGATGCCAACAAAGCCTGGAGGAAATCTGGAGTTTCCAGGGCGAAGAAGACCAATCACTATTAATGCTTACCTGGGTAGGTTAACGTCTCTGCCTGCCCTCTCTCTAGCTCCACCTCTTGCCCCCACCAAAAGTCAGCAAAGAGACTCAATGGTTTGTGGGGTTTTTTTTTTCCATTTCAGAAAGACTGTTTTAAGTCTGGGAGAGTAAAGAAAGATGAAACATGCACAGACTCAGACTTAGACTAAGTATATATATTTTAATTTCTACAAGATCCCTCTTTCAAGTTATAGGGAAATTTAATTCAAGTGTATACAAATAAGACATTGCTAATATGTACAAAAGTATTTTCTAGTTTCAGCAATACTAGCTATTTCATTTGCAGTAAACAGGATGTTACAAAACAGTCCAATAATGCATTTTCTATTAAGAAGCACAAACACAACATAATTCAATTTTATTAAAAATAACTTCAAAATACAGAACAACACCCTATAGGAAGAAAAGCCATTTCTGTAGTTCACTTCAGTAAACACACAAGTTGAATACTGCAGCAGAGGGCTGTCCTTTTTCATGAAGAAAACAAATGAGGCTTCTAGGGCCTACCTTTTCAGGATAAAATTCTACCCACAGCTGAGATGGGCAAAGTTACTGCCTGTGGTAGGCAGAATTCTAAAATGCCCCTCCCCCACTTCCATGTGCCAATCCTCAGAACCTGTGAATATGACGAGATATTGAATCCTGTGATTATGATGTTTTATGGCACAACTGACCTTAAAATAGAGAGATGATCTTTGTGAGTTTGATCCAATCACATGGACCCTTAAAATAGAGTAGGAAGGCATAGATATTTGAAGCATGAGAAAGAGAAGGGTCATTGCTCCTTTGAAGATGTAGGGGACCATACAGGAAGGAATGGGGGCAGCTTTAAGGAGCTGAGAGGCCCCCAGCTGACAACCATAAAGGAACTAAATTCTGCCAATGACCTAAATGAGCTTGGAAGCAGATTCTTCCCCAGAGCTTCCATAAAGGAATGCTGCCCTGCCAACCCTTGATTTCAGCCTTGTGAGACCCTGAGCAGAGAATCCAGCCATACCATGCTGGACCCACGAGCTACAGAACTGTGAGCTAATAAATTGGTGTTGTTTCAAGCTACTAAATTTGGGGTAATTTGTCACACAGCAATAGAAAACTAATACACTGCCCAAGGGTAACTTTTCTTAACCTAACCAGATTTGGCAGTTTCTGTTTGGGTTCTGAATGCATTGTTTTTCCCACTGAATAGTATTAAAGCAATATTCTCCTTTGCAGGCAACTTTCGAAAACCCTTAATTTGAATCACAAATTGTTTTGTATTCACTATCAAGTACTATTTGTTTGATTTAAGTCCTGTTTTCTAATGTACTTTTGTCTATCAACTTGGCAAACAACCAATCACCTAACCCTGTTTACACACCTTCTATAGGTGATAGTTTTAATACATCCACCGTCACCCATCCATCCATCAAAAGTTGTCAGATCCCTCCAACTGAGAGCTCTTTCCCATTTCCCAAATATGCCAGGCAAGGCCTGGGGTAGGATGATGCAGAATTCTACATCAAACATCCAATATGAATTTTTTCTGCATAACTGGATTAAACTGGCACAAAGGTGATTAAGTACACTTTGGGAAAAAATACAAACTAAAGATTAAAAAAAAAATCACACTAGTTTTTACAGATCAAATTATTTTTGGAGGAACCACCCAAAGCCACGAAAATGTATAACTTATGCAGCACCCTATTCTCCACTTCTCCTGTCTCTTGTCCTAGGTTTACTCAGGTCATGCAACGCTTCATTGAGTCGGTGTGGTCAGAGTGGAAACAGGAAAAACATTCTGGTTAGAATAGTTCAGCTGCTGTTGTGGCATATCCCTTACTTGAAAAACTTAAAACTAAAGCCCTGCAAAATGTCTCCAGGATGATGGTAGTTAGATTTTGGTGTTACTTCTAAAGTCCATTCTTCAGAGGCACACACATGCTACAGACGTGGGTACACCCTCTATTGCCAATCCTGCTTGCTACAGGGGACCCCCAACCCATATCTGTGCTTGAGAGAAGCCCCCAAATATTTAAAATGAAAGGCAGATCAGAAGAAACCATTTCGGTGCCAATGAATAAAAAATTAAAAAATCATTTTTCTCTTTAATGGTATTCTGATGTAGAAAAGAATAATGCTTAAAGAGGCACCAAGAGGTACCAAGCACCAAAGCATGAACTGGAGTAGAATTGTTTTTTGTAATCTAAACTTCTGATAGTATTTATTAAAAAGCACATAAAGTATTAAGTCCTTAGAGACAGTGCAGATATTTATAGTTAAGGCTGATTTGTTCTTAACCTTGCCTGCCAGCCTGAAGTAATGCAGACTGTGGGCTGTATGATGACCACTTTCCTGATCCTCTGAGACAGAAAAGAAGGAATGAATGAAATAAGAACCCCAAAGCCACTGCCTTATACTCCTGGCTACCATTGGTATCAATCTGGGTGGTTTGTTTTTGAGAACACATGTACAAAACTCTGTGTCATTGGTATATAAATATTTGGCTGCCTTTAACAGTTCTTCTTCACAGTACTATGCTTGGCAGCATATATGCTAAAACCTGAAAAATGGGCAAAAATGAATCTATATTCCAAGGAATACGTGAGATGCAGAGAAACAGTCTATCTAAAGTAATATTGCAAATTATACTTAGATAAATTTCACAATTTCTTGATTCAAGAAAATGAAACTCATTTCCATAGTTGGCTGCTGTAAAATGTGGCATTAAAAATACTTGTAGGAGACATATCTGTATCTTAAATTCTTCTGCGCATATGTAAATGAATGAGTAACAATTAAGAAGTGTCTATATTTGAAACTCATCTCTGATACTGAAACAGAAAAAGACTGCAATTAAGTTTCTTAAACTTTTAAGTTACCAGATATTTACAAATAAGATATAATTTGTATCAAAAAAGGACATTTTTAACTGTATCTGCTGCTTTCACTGGGGCTCCGGTGATGAGAGTAACTTCGGTCACTTTCACTGTCAGAGCCATAAGATCTACAACTCCTGTACAACAAAACAAAACAAAATATACAAAACCCTTTTAACTATCAACACTTTGAATCCCTTTGAATTCCTCTTGTAGCTTCTTTTTGATATGAGTGGCTTGAAAACACTACTGATGTGGCATAGCATGGGGGTAGACAAATAGGTTACTGAGTATGGCAACACTATGGACTTTTCAAAGATGTTTTCAATGACAAATGGTAGTAATGTCAAGGATAGGATAAAATATGGGCTGGCCCGGTGGCGCACTGCTACAGTGCGCCGCTTGGGAGCGCAGTGGCGCTCCCGCCGAGGGTTCAGATCCCACATACAGACCGGTTCCCGCTCACTGGCTGAGCGAGGTGCGGGTGCGGCACTGAGGGTTGCGATCCCGTTGCCGGTCCTGGTCCGGTACGGGTGCAACACTGAGGGTTGCGATCCGTTGCCGGACACGAAAAAAGACAAAAAAAAAAAAAAAAAAGGATAGGATAAAATAAAGAAACATCACATACTGGGAAATTTACTTGAAATCCATTCATGCAAATGATCATCATAATCTTCCACATTACCCAAAATGAGAATCAATATTTGATTAGATGGTCAGAGGAAAGGAAAAGGTGCATGAATAGTTTCATTACAGGTATGGAAACCAAAATCGGGGGTCCAATGAGCATGAACAGGACCACTGGGATACTGAGTCAAGAGGACCTGGTTATGGTCACCATTCAGTTATTTTGAAAATATTCACTGAGGGGCCGAACCCGTGGCGCACTCGGGAGAGTGCGGCGCTTGGGAGCACAGCGGTGCTCCCGCCACGGGTTTGGATCCTATATAGGTATGGCTGGGGGGCTCACTGGCTGAGCGCGGTGTGGGCGACACCAAGCCGAGGGTTGTGAACCCCTTGCTGGTCATGAAAAAGACAAAAAAAAAAAAAAAAAAAAAGAAAAAAGAAAAAATATTCACTGAGGGCCAGTTATTTTGCTAGATGCTGGGGGGACAAAAAAAAAAAAGTAGACAAAGTATAATTCTCTGGGGCTCACAGATAGTACAGAACAGTGGGCAAGATAAACAAGTTAGGGGCAGTGAAAGCCCCAGGAGGAACAAAGGCTGCCTCAGAGGGACACCGGAGGGACTGTATCTCAGGACTACCAGTCAGGGAGGGCCTCCCAGGGGCAGCAAGTTACAGTGGAGACCTGCACGGAGGTGGAATTTGGCCATTTCAAAAGGCAAAAGGGGAGATGGTGGAGAGGATGCATGTGTCTCCAGGCACAAGGAAAGGTTCCAGCACATTAAAGGAGGGAAGCCAGAAAGAGTCCAGTCTGGAGCTGACAAGTGCAGGGGCCTTGGATGCAATGCTAAGGAGGCTGGACCTGACTGTGAAGGCAGTAGGTGGTTCTTGGAGAGTTTCAAGCAAGGAAGTGTCCAGATAACTGATATTTTACAAGATCACTATAGTTGGTTATAATGGATAGAGGGTAAGACCAGAAGCCACCAGCAAGGGACATAACAAAAGTCACCATAAAGACTTGCGCAGCAGCCAAAATATGTTCTATAAAACATACTATATATCATACATAAAAATATATATTGTACTAAATAACTGACAAGATAGAAATCTCAATCCTGCTGCTGAAGAAAATGATTATGATATTTTATATACTACAATTCTTTATTTTAAAAAATGACAAACTGGACAAATTGGCTATTCCTAGCAAGTAGGACTATTTAAGCAAGCAGGCCATGGTTTGGGTGGCTTTCTCTCTTTACTTCTTCCAAAAGAAATGTTTGTCCAAGGATATGTGAATATTTAAAAGATTCAAACACGAACAATAACCAACATGAATTAAGTGGCAATTCTTAGTACAAAGGCCACTTTTAGTAGCTCCTTGTGGGTTGTTACAATTCAAGAAAAGAAAGGAATACTTCTGTTTTTAATCTATCACCTGACACACACCACATGCCCACAGTAACTTACAGTGTTCTAAAGAAGAGAGACCCACCTGGACCGCCTATTGTAACTTCTGCCTTTGTGGTAACTGTCACTCCTCTGGCTTCTACTTCGACTCCGACTCCTGCTATAGTAGCTATCGTAAGTGTAGGACCTGCTTTAACAGCAACAACACACACTAAATTTTCCCATTCAAATACTCATATATTCCCATTTCTTTTTAGGATCTTAAGAGTGTTCTAGCTTAGAACATGGGCACTACATGACAGTGTGAAGAAAAGACATTTGTATAACAAGTACTAGAAACATTTAAAGTTGCCCCAAATCAGACTTTACTATATATTAAAGAGAAAAATGTTAATTTCTTTTCTGCACTGAAAAATATCACAAAATTAATACAGTTATTTTGATTAAATCTGGTAGATCTTATTAGGTCAATATATTCAATAAACACCTGCCATTGCAATTTTACATTATAATTGTCATTTTTGACACTGGAGTACAATGAGCCAACAAATAAAAATTGTCAAAAGGCCTCATTTAGAAAGAGTATGATTTCAGGATACAAATTTATGCATTTAAGTTATTCAATAAAATACAACACTTTGAACTACGTGTTTATAAAACAAGGTCTTTCAGTTCTGCCCCAAAGGTGGTTACCCAATCCCTGTCCATACCTGGACCGACTGTGGGGATCATACGAGCTGCTCCTGGATCTGCTCCTGCTGGATGTCCTAATATTAATCACATGAAGGACCATCATCTTGTGGATCAGGGCAAGACGGGCTATATCAAAAATCTAGACATTCATTTGCCCATCAAGGTGAAAATACAGTGAAATCCTAAGCTATATTTATTGTTTTTGTATCAAAAGTATATTGGATTAAAAAAAAAAAGCCTGTTGGATTTAATAACAAAGATGAAGTTTTATGCAGTTCTTCTATGAGATGCACATAAAGAAATAAAGAAAGTCACTGGGGAGGCTCTAAACTGAATGGAAAGGGGGAAAAGGTCTGCACAGGTAGGACACTTGTTAGTACAGTGAAGCTGCGCAGTGGAAGGTATCTCAGAGGCAAAAGAGGGAGAGATGCCAGGAGAACTAGAAATCTGGGGTCAGCCCCCAACATATACATGCTTCTTCCTTTTTAGTCCCCTCTCTACAATCCTCCTATCCTAATCCCTAATCCAGGTCAAGAGGTGATTGCACATGTGAACTGAGGTTAAGGAAGATGTATTTAGAAGAGGTAGAGGGTAGGGGTCAGGGCCTCTTTTAAATATTCCTACTGCTTCTCTTGCCTTACTCTGATAAGACCCTATCCTAGGAATAGCTGGGAAGAATTTCAAAGCTCTTTGAAAGAAAGACCTAGATGAAAAAATAGGTCAGTCTGGTATTGGGCAATGACAGGATTCTTCTCAACAGCTGCCACATCCTGCCTAAGCTCAGCCCTTAGAAAACAGACATGGCGGAGACCACATTGCAGGACGAGATCACAAGCTCACCTGTGACTTTTGTAACTGCGGTAGGAACTGCTACGGCTTCTGGTTCGGCCTCTGCTGTACCATCCTCTGCTCCGACTTCTAGACCTAGGTCTAGAGTAGCTTCTTGACCTACAATTAAGAGGAGTGAAAAATCTTATAATTATACTAACTCACCATGGTGTTAAAATTAATTACTGGTAGGGTAGGGAGGGGAAAACACAACAAGAGGAAAAGTCTCTCACAAACTCTTCACAGTGGGTAAGACAGTGATAGCTAATGAGGCAATCCAGAAACAACCACAGTTTAAACTAAACAGAATGAAATTAAAATAAAAACAAATGAACAGAGAAGGCTGGTACAGGTATGTTAATAGCATATATATGCAATAATAAAAGAAGAAATAACCCAAATCTCTATCAATGGTAGAAAGAGTTAAAAAAAACTTAAGGTATAGACATATAATGAAATATTCTAAACTAGGTAAATGAATAAACTACAACTACATCTATCAGTAGAAATACATCTCTGGAACACAATGTTGAATAAAAAAGGCAAATGAAGAATTTCCGTATACATATAAAAGGATTTTATTTACAAAAAGTTCAAAAACATGCAAAAGTAACACTGTATAAGGATAGAAACATTTGCGGTAAAATTATAAAGAAAAACAAAGTTATAACAAAAGTTTGGAATAATGGTTAACTCTAGGAGAGAGGAGAGAAAGTAGGGTGACATTGGTACATCAAAGCTCTATTCTTTTAAGCCAGATGAGTATACATTGTTTTTTATACTTTAATCACTTGTTTTATTTTTATATCTATTTAATATTTAATAAAATAAACAAAAAACTTAAGTAGTACAATTCTAACTCTGCGTTCACTTGACTCCCCATCCTTCTCCCTTACTTTAAACCTGTTATTCAGGAATAGAACAATATCTCTGGGAAAAGGCTACTTATGAAATATAGATTTTATTCAGTATGCACTCATGTTTTGGAAGACATGACCTGCTTCCAGTTTATCTGCAAGAGGATGAATACATTATATTCTAATAAGATTCTAGTCATTTATTCAAACAAAAAGTATAGAGCCAGACTCTGAGAGATGATGAAAGATGAGTAAGACACAGTCCCTGACTTCAAAGAGTTCAATCTAGTGGGGGAGTCAGGCCCAGGCAGGTAACCAAAACAGGGAGGCAGGACAGTACTCAAGCTTAGCCATCTCAGTCTACTACCCGTTAGCTACAGAGACTAAAGCAAATTCCTTAGCCATTCTATGCCTGTCTTTATTTATAAAATGAAATACCACCCACTCCAAAGGCAGTGCTAGGAAGGTAAATGAGGAGAACAGCCAGTATCACCACCAGCTCGGAGCCATCTGAGCGTAAATGACAAGGCAGATCTTGAGCAGATGGAAGCTAGAGTAGCTCAACAGGCAACTGTCTCTAAGAGTAGTAACGCAAATAGAAAATGCCATGATCCAACAGCTCCCTGGGCCTGCTGGGAGTCAGGGCAGGAGGAGGAAGAGGAGACCACAACACAAGGATGAAATGGTTTGAAAGAGATGAGAAGAGGTAACAGAGGGCTCCCAGAAGGTAGGGGCTGAAAACATGCCCTAGCACTGGCCATGGGGAAGTACCTGAAAACTTTGGTCAATTTAGTGGGAAGTGGGGAGGGAAGGCACAGAAGACAGCAAGCAAGAGACTGAGGAATAAATGGGAGATAGTTATTACAGATGGCAAGTAGTGTTTCCTTTTTTAAGAAGTCTGGGTGAGCAAGGGAAGAAAAATACTGATTAATAACTAGAAAGGAAAAAAACAGTCAATAATTCTTATTGAATTTTAAGTTCAAATAATGAAAATCAAGCACGATATAAGGGATACAAGTAATTAAGAAACAGGTAAAACCAAGAAATATTTCCAAGGAAAAGAATGCAACACAACTACTTATTAACTTCATATCACCATCAACAATTTTTTTAGTTTAATTCTTATTCTTCTTACTACCCAGTCTATGCTGATGACAAGTTGGATGCAACTTGAACAATAACAAAAAAATCTAAAGATCATTTTTTTTTTTTTTTTAAAAGATGACCGGTAAGGGGATCTTAACCCTTGACTTGGTGTTGTCAGCACCACGCTCACCCTGTGAGCTAACCGGCCAGCCCTATATGGGATCCGAACCCGTGGCCTTGGTGTTATCAGCACCGCACTCTCCCGAGTGAGCCACGGACCGGCCCTGATCTTTTTTTTTTTCTGTCCTTTTGTGATCGGTAAGGGGATCGCAACCCTTGGCTTGGTGTCACCCGCACCGCGCTCAGCCAGTGAGCGCACCGGCCATCCCTATATAGGATCTGAACCCACAGCAGGAGCGCCACTGCGCTCCCAGCGCCACACTCTCCCAAGTGCGCCACGGGGTTGGCCCTCTAAAGATCATCTTTATTCACCCTTCCCTCCCCCACCCCCAAATAAAGATCAACTAGATGCCTGTCTTGGGCAGGTAACTGTCTCTGTCACCTTCCACATGTGTAAAATAGAAGGTTAGATTAATGATCTCTAAATCCTATATGGTATATTCTGTAAATTCAGGATTTGCTTCTAGGGCATCACTGACTAGCAAGAGAGCAGCCTCACATCTTTAAAAAACTCGCCACCTATTGTAGCAACTCATTTTTACTGCTAGAGAGCTTTAACTGATAGCCCAAATTTCTTCTCCTGAAATCCCCACTCCCTATGTTCTCAATCCGTTCTCTGGGTCACACAGAACAAAACTACATCTTATTCCCCTTTAGATGTTTGGAAACAGTGATTTTGCCCCTAACTCTGATGTACTTCCAAGCTAAATAATAACAGACTCTCCTTGGGAGAAAAAAAGGAAAGAGTATTGCTCACCGATAAGATGATGTAGAACTTCTTGATCGACTTCTTGAGTGACTATACGAGACAGACCTTGTTCTGTGTCTTGATTTGGTTTCAGATTTACTTCGAGATCGGCTTGGACTCCTGGACTGGCTATCACCATCCCGACTAGGCGTCTGCTCATCACTTGAACTCTCCTGATTTCTTGGTCTCCGGTTTAAGCGTGCTGTCTTTCTTACTTCATCAAAGAGAGAACCAGGCCGAACTTTGTTTTTGCTTTTAATTTCTATTCTCAAGCCTTGTGGTTTCATTTCAGGCACAGTAGTTGATGCCTTAACTTCCACAGCACTGGATATGGTAGCAGCAGGTGCTGCCAGGTTCCCCACACCTTGCAGAGGCTTCCATTTATTATCCATGACGTTGATCTGGCTCTTCTCAGCTACCTCCTTTTTCCCAGTATTTTCTACAGCATTGGCCAAACTAGCAGAGCTGCCCTCCTGTTTCCTCTTTTCACCCATAGTTTTGCTTTCAGACATGCCGCTTTCCTGTTGTACTACCACTGCTTCAGGATGTTCTGTTTGCATATCCTGCTTTAGAACAATGCTTGTATCTGGAGAGTCAAGCCTTGAATTTCCTAGAGGGGAAGCCCCCTCTAACTTGGCTGGGGAATTCCTATCAGGAGTGCAAATCTCCATGTTGTCATCTGTTTGAAGCACATCCTCCACTCCACTTGGGACACCTTCTTCAATATGCTGAATATTTGGGGGAGAAATGGCTACATTTTCCTCAGTATTTAAAGCTGTGGGAGAAATGTTGAGTTTACTATCGTCTTTAGTAAGATGATCAAGATCTGATGAAACAGTCATTGTATTATGTTTACCTGAAATGCCGCCCTCTTCACAGGATTTCTCAGTTTTGGGATTATCTATTATGGTTTCACTGTTTTCAGATACTTGTTTTTTCTCTTTTGACTCCTGGGTAATTTGCTTTTCATTAATCTCCTCCTCCTCCTCTTCACCAAATTCTAGTGGAGGCTGCCAGTGAAATGCTTGTTTTCGTTTTGGAGCCTTGTGCTTTTTATCTTTTTTCCCTTTCAATTTCTCTTTCATTTTTTTGGTGTGTTCCCTTTTAAGATTTTCCTTTGACCCATGTTTGTGCTTCAGCAACTTTCCTCTATTATTTTCTGAATTGGAATAGGAGTCCTCAGAATCAGAAGCTGATGACTGCTGTCTGCTTGATTTCTGAGCACCATTATCACCAGGCAATGAAGTATTTGCTGAAGATTTTGTTGTGGGTTTGGCTTTGGTGTGAATTTCACTAACCTCTGATTCAGAATCTGAGGTGGCCTCACCTTCCTCCTTATCAGAAGATGGCCGGGAATCATTTCTATTGTTTTTAGTTACACCTCGTTCTGAATTTGACTCAGAGTCCCACTTACTCCCAGCATAATTCTTCCTTTTGGGCTTACTGCCATTTCTAAAGTGATCAGAAAGATTCTCTTTCGAAGTTCTTTTTTTTGAACGAAGGCATTCCCGTTTAGGCTTGGATTTCTCCTCATCTCTGTTTTTTTCTTTTTTGCTATTTGTTATATCCTTTTGGCCCTGCCTCTCTTTTTCCTGGGCTGACTGTGTAATCTGAACACTTGACTGTTCACTGTCTGAAAAATAATCTAAAGATGACCTGCTTTCACTATACTTTCTCTGACATGAAGATTTATCCCTGCCTTCGACATATTTACTATGAAGTGTCTTTTCAGAGCTTCTGCTGTGCCTTTTATTTGAAGCATTATTTTTTTTCCCATTGGATCTAGATTTCCTCTTGATTCGCCTTCCATCATCACTGCTAACAGAAGTGTATGAAGATGATCTACTACACTGTGAATGATCACTGTATTTATTTCGTGAATGAGATCTAGATGATGGAGACCTAGACCTTGAATGTGAACTAGCTAGACTACGTGACCTTGTGTACGATCTGGAGTAAGATCTACTCCGAGACGACCTGCTCCTTGACCTTGGTGAACTTTCTGAACTTCTATCACTGTATTTTGAATAAGCACTCCGATCGCTTTGTGAATTTTTTTCTCTTTTATGGTAGGATGATGAACTACCAGTTCCTTTAATATTTGCTAAACTATAAGTGCTTTGGATGGGCAGCAAATGGGTTGTTTTAGCTTTCATTTCCTGAATTCGCTCATAAGAGGGCTTCCAGGGCTTCTGTCCAGGCTTCCACCTTGAAGGAGGGGGACTATCACTCAACGGTATTACAGGAATATTTTCCGCTATCACTGGTTGTACTACTACGTTTTCATTTTGTGGCACTGTTGCTCTTGAAGGTTCTGTTTTAACTGGCTTATTTTCACTTAACTGAGAAGTTGTTGTTCTTGGTGATTTTGATGCTGTCCTTTTGTGCCCCGACTTGGAACTAGATCTGGATTTTGATCGACTTGGAGAATGTGATGAGGATTTTGATGCAGTCCTTGATCTTGAGCTTCCTCTAGAATAAGACTGTGAGTGAGATTTTGATCTGTATGAGTCTCTGCTGGAATGGGTTGAAGAACTCTGGTCATCCTTATCAGATTTAGACCAGTCCCTCTTTGATGAGTGGTGAGATGATAAAGAGGAAGAACGAGATCTCCTTTCTCTATCACAAGGGGATTTCATTCGTCGAGTGGAAGATTTTGAGGATTCTATGTCAGATGGTACAACAGTCCTTCTCCTCTTAGTCTGTTTGTGTCTTCTGCAGTGTTTCTGCTTTTTAGCTTTCTTTTTATGCTTAACCTTTTTCTCTTTTCTGCGTTTTTTATGGTGACTATCAGAGTGTCTTGCTGTACTAAGGTCTGAATAATATCCATTATAGGACCATGATCTGGATCTCTGGGACAAACTTCTTTCATCCCATCGGCTTGAACAGGGATCACTTAACCTACAGAAAAGGACATAATATGCATGCAGTTATTTTAAGCACATTTTCTATGTCTTAAAACACATTTGTTGTCAATGCAAAAGCACTGAAAAGCCTTGTTAACAACAAAGCACTTGACTCCCATACTTGAAGCACACATAGGAAGCATGAATCAAAGAGTTATAGCTTTACATGTTCATTTCATAATCAATTAAATCCTTATACTTTCAGAGACACTGATAACTACTAACAGATAAACTCACAAAAAGATTTTGTTTAAAGCTTAGCAAAGAATTTCAAATTTGATAGGAAAATGTTTTTAAAAATCAAATCAATTGACTACAACAGCACTACTGATATACCAAGTTCTTGGCTGTGATCTGCTCACAACCCTCTGCCCCAGAAGCAATTTCTGAGGGAGAATCAAAGCAAGTTTCCTAAGCAATTCTGTTGATCCTCTGCAGATACAGGATTGCTGCCTGAATTTTTTTTAAGAGAAGCCTCTTTTTCCAAGAAGCTACCATGACTGTTGTTTTCTCTCTGCCTCAAAGAGGTAATCAAGACTTTCTCCTAAGGTTAAAGTAAAACTACTACTTAAAACAGAAATTGAGGAAACAGCACATGAAAACAGATGCAGGTTTTACAATATCGGTGGTAATGTCAAGGCTCAAAATTACAAGTCCTCATTACCACTGTGTCTAAGCCACTTCCACACAGCAGATATACATCTTTTCCTTCATCTCCCAACTTCAAACCACTCTGCAGGATGCCCACAGAGAAAAAGAAAATTCTACCATGAATTACACAGGATCCCACTGACACATTGTTCACTAGTTATTATTCTGGGGCTAGCCCCATTTCTAAAATAGATATTCTGCTGTGAGGTGTCACTGAGGGTAAGAGATGGGTACACTTCTGAAGAAGCAACAGTCCCTGAGGTGAGAAGTTAATGTACATACTGGGTACAGATTTTCCTATCTACCAATCAATTCATCAGTCAATAAGAAACCTGGCTAGGAAAAATCTGCTATATAAACTTTTTTTTTTTTTTTTTTAAAAGATGACCGGTAGGGGGATCTTAACCCTTGACTTGGTGTTGTCAGCACCACACTCTCCCAACTTAGCCAACCAGCCATCCCTATATAGGGATCTGAACCCTTGGCCTTGGTGTTATCAGCACCACACTCTCCCAACTTAGCCAACCAGCCATCCCTATATAGGGATCTGAACCCTTGGCCTTGGTGTTATCAGCACCACACTCTCCCAAGTGAGCCACGGGCCGGCCCTTGCTATATAATTTTTAAGTCCTGATTATTTCTAAAACTGAATAAGAGATCTTTAAAATATTCAGTAGGCTTATAGTTTTTGTGAGAGAAAACAGAATTTTACTTAAAGGACCCCCTAAAGTCATTCATCCCACTTAGTTAACTGCACTCCAGTATTCCTGTCATGGTCTCATTCTGACTGTAAATCTTTAATGAAAAGTCCAGAATTAAGTCTCTAGCCCCTTAACACTTAAAATATAGCAAACATAGGATTGTACTTATACTCAAAGTTCTTACTTATCTCCTTTACTCCATTTTTCTCCACTAGGTGGTCTGTATACTCTCAATCTCTGCATTTCCTCTTTCCAATGAGGAGGGGTTTCACTGCTGTCATCATCATCTGACTCAGAACAGGATCTTGACCTTGGAGGTGTGTGATAGCGCTTTAAAAACAAAGGGAATAACTATTTTTTAAAATGCCTCTCTAATACAGTCTGCTAGAGGATAAAGTTTGGTAAAAGACTCAATCTCAAAGGCAATAATTCAAGTATCAAAAGGATGGTATGAAGTTATTTCAAACATAAGGCATTAAATGAGATGAGAAAGGCTGAGATTCACCTGTAATCTCACAAGAAATTAGCCTAGATTATTCAACATACTAAGATTTCTCAACATATTCACTGATTGTTTCACATGTTCATTTCATACTTAAACTCATTCAAACACTACAGTAAACTCTAACAGCAGTACCCTCCTGTAGCTATGAAAAATACAATTAATTTCTTGAACAGATTTTTATTATATCTAAAATTAAAGCTAGAATTTTGCCTATAGGTAACAATTTTTAGTGTTTAGATAAATAATTTGAAAAAAGAAATCTTAACACACATACAATTGTGCCTCTTCCTTTAATTTTTCGTCCAGACTTTGATACGGATGGTTTCTGATCACTTACAGGTGTAACATCAGGAATCTTCCTAGAAAAGAAGATTGTGATAAAATATAAAAATAAGCAAATGCTAGGCAGTTTTCTCAATGTTTAAATGCAGAATTTATGCCCTTACAATACAAAAACGCCTCATTTATCCAACACTTTTGTAGGATGAGACATTCCATGTAACCAAATTTTCTAAGCAAACTCTTTAAATGACAAAACTCAAATAAATAAATAAATAAATAAACCAAATGGGGTAAAAATACACAATACTAGTATCTATCTTTTTAAACACAGTACTACCTTTCAACAAAATCCTTTTTTAGATGTCTCCTGTCAAAACAGTGATTTTAAGGGAATACTGAGGTATTACTGACTCTGATGCTTTACTGTGTTTTGGTTATTTTTTACTGTTTATCTCCCCCACTCTATTATAAGCTGTCCCTCTTTCAATGCTTTCAATCTGTTGCCTTCTTGTATGGATAATTCTAAGAGTATAGTTTTTTTGACACCTACAGTCCTCCATACATGAGAGGACTTTTCATACCTCGGTTTATTTTGTATGTTATCACTGAGCAAGTTAACAACAGTAACATATTTATGACACTAAATTAAATCTCCAATCATCATGCGATTAATTTTGCACTATTCAAATTAGAACACATTTCATCACTCAAATGGATCCAAAGAGTTGAACTAACCCTCTATTCTGGTAACCAAAACCTAACCTCTCTAATGAAAGGTCAAGGTAACAAGATCAGTAATGAAATTTTTTCAGACCTCCAATAAAAACTTATCCCCTAACCAACTTGTCCAACCTCCTTTCCCTACTAGTATAATTCCAAAAGGTAGGGTATATTCATTCATTAATCTGACATTGCTCACGGTATCTTTCAAAGTGCTTCGAACATGAATCGTGTTCAATAAATGAGTATGGAACTGCAATGAGCTGATGGAATTGTCTATCAGAGAAATAAAAACATATAGGTTAGTCATGCTACTTACGGCTCAGGTTCCACAGTGACAACAGGCATATCTCTTCTGAGTAAAAATCGGTTCTCAGGCACTGGAGGAATCTCTTCTGGGCGGACCACAGGCTTTTCCCTTTTAGCATTTGAATCTATTGACCTTTTTTCATTGGTATCACTCCTCTCAGAGTGACTTAGAGAAAACAAACTCAGTCACCCATATGTGTAATGCTTGCATTTCATAATAATAAAAGCGCATAAAATTAGATACTAAAATAACAGCACAAATACTGATAGCTTACAAGCTCAGAAGGGTTATACAATTTCCACAAAGAGAATATATAAAACATCAATCTAGTGAAAAACCCAGAGTACTGAAATTTTGATACAAAAATTGTCAAATGATCCTAATTTTTTTCTTTTAAGAGTTTCAGGCATTATTTTCACCTAAAACACCCAAATGTTTAATATGAAATGCCTGTGCTATTCGTAGATTTGCCAGACTTCAATTTAGTTATAATGTCCTAAAATGCTATCCTAAAATTAAGTTGATAAAATTATAAATACTTTTTTCATGCCAGGGAGTTTATCTGCTTTTTTAGGTAAGACTACTTTGGTGTTTCACACTTACCCTTTTGGGGTCATTGTATGTTTATTCCTTGGCTCTTCTGAACTGCTTGCTTCCTTTCGTCTCTTTTTAGAATGTTTAACTTTTGGCCTCCTCTTATGTTTCCTTCTTCTGCTTCTCTCATGTTCAATTTCACTTTCTGAAGATGATTCGGAAGAGGAAGAGGAATTGGAAGACGAATCCGAGCCTTCTGAATGAGTTGGTTTTTTCCTTTTTTTCTCAAAAACTTTTAAGAAATATTAACAAAAATATTAATACTGGACTTCAGGACCGACCTTTCAGAGTAAAAAATGTGATTACTGGGGCCGGCCTGGTGGCGCACTCGGTAGAGTGCAGCGCTTGGGAGTGCAGCGGCGCTTCCGCCGAGGGTTCGGATCCCATAAAGAGACCGGTCCGCTCACTGGTTGAGCGCAGTGCGGGCGCGACACCGAGGGTTGCGATCCCGTTGCCGGTCGCAGTACGGGCGTGACACCAAGGGCTGCGATCCCGTTACCGGTCACGAAAAAAGACAAAAAGGAAAAAAAAATGTGATTACTGAGTATTGTAAAATATGTTTTATGTATAGCAAACTAAAAATGAAATTTAAATAAACTTTTTTTTTCAAGCTGATAATACGATTGCTGGCAAGACTGTAAGGTACAAAGCCCTTGTCCTCATAAAGCCTAGTTGGGTCAGGTAATAAAAAAATTAATAATTGCATATGACAAATGATAAGTGTTAAGATAGAAAAAAAAAGGCAGCTTAAAGGGAATAGGGAGAGTAGGGGGTAGTTTGGTATTTTAAAACAACATTTGAGCACAGACATGAAGGAAGCATGGGAAGGGGTCATGCAGGTAGCTTAATGAAGTGTTCCAGACAGACAGAATAGCCAGCACAAAATTCCTGAGTAATTGGCATATCTGAGTAAAAGTGAATATAGCTGGAAGGCAATGAATGAGGGGGAAGAGGTCAGAGAGAGAGCAGACAGCCAGACCATGTAGGGCCTTACAAACCATTGCAAAGACTTCAGCTGACTGAAAAGAGAGCCAGCCCTTGGAAGGTTCTGAACAGGAGTGACACGGATATGAAATATGGTTAAAACGGATCTATCTGGTTACTGTTAAGGACAGATCACAGAGGGCCAAGGATATAAGCAGTGAGACCAGTTAGGAGGCTACTGCTTCTGAGAAAAGATTATAGAAGAGCAAGCACAGAGGTAAGGTTAACGGTTATGAGACTTCTACAATAATCCTGGGACAAGATGCTAGTGGCTTGAATCAGGCTGGTAGCAAGGGGAAGTAATAAGAGGAGGTAAGATTAAGATTTGACAATATTGCTGAGGGTATGGATGTAGGATATGATACAGAGGCATAAAGGGCCACTGCTATACCACTAGTACAAGTTTTTTCCGCTACTGAAATCTAAGAGTTACCTTTAAAAGTTATAGTTTTCAACAATGCTTTACCTGTATTCTACTTCCTCCACCCCCCCAAAATTCTTACCATCTTTTGTTGATTTTGTGGCAAGCACCCCACAGTCTATAACTCGCACATCTGCATAAGGTCTGCTTGCAGCATCAGTTTTCAGATTTTCAATTTGTTTGATTATTTCAAAACCAGAAATAACCAGTCCAAAAACAACATGCACCCTGTCACAATACAAATTTAAGAAATAATTGGTTTGATGATAATTAGGCTATGAACAGTAATTAAGACAACTGTTATAAATTACATGTCCACAGACCCAAAAATAAAACCAAAGTGTTTGATGTATGAAGCAACTAGAAGGGAATGAGAATTTGAAATTTACTTCATAAAAGGAAATAACAAAAATTACTCAAACGGGGCCTCAATTTCCTGTCTTTTAAAAAATGGTTCTTAACCATTTTAGGGTAAACAGTCTGATAATACTCAGATGGCACCTGATACTCTGAAACTGTCCTTACATGGACACTCAAGACTGCATAGCTGAGAGGCCTATCCATGGGTACAAGTTAAAGACCCCTTCAGTCACATGAGAGCCATGGGGTAAAAACTACTGCACCCTGTGATCCTTAAGGAAGAGCTTGGCTATAAGAGATTAATCCAGACATCAACAGCGTCCCCTTGAGAATTCCCCCTGGCCCAATCTGTCTTTATGGCTGGCCACCCGCAACACTTTCCCAAAGTATTAAGAACATAATCTTACCCATCCAGGTGCGGAGCAGGTTTTGTGGTACTGAGTAATAAACATCAACACAAAGATGATGTCAAAAACGATTTGTTCAGGTGAAGAGAGCAGAAGGTTTAAACACAGCACGTAGAAAACCAAGAAGTAAAGATAAAAAGATAGGAGGAAAAGTTAAATATGATATACATCTAACCTTAAAAACCCCTAAACAACAATAGTAGCCATTTTAATGATTAAAAACCCCTCAAGATTATAATGAATTACAAAATCATCTCTATTAGACTATATATGTATACACAATACATGAAATAGGTTTGATTTGACTTATAGCCATAAATACACAGCATAAATACACAGTGAAATTAAAGTTACTCTCAAATCTAAAAAACAAAAACATCAAAAAACCTCAAAATTTATCAATTAATTAAACAAGAAAAAGCACCTATCATTTGCCCTATAAAAAGAAAAGTGTGATCATCTCTTGCCCACACACTTAAATGAGTTCTTCTATTTGTTATTTCTCATACTGAGTCAGTCTGCATCTTCTAGGCAGGCAGACAGAGGCCTAGGGAGTCCTGTTTTCGAACTTCCTGCCCCTCTTCCTTCACCCAGTGTGAAACTCTGCCACTCATAGCAACTCTGAAAATGCGATAGGGAGAAAACCTTCAATTTGCCAACAATTCTAATAGTAAAGTAAGTAATGATGGATAACATTACAGGCATTTTAAATTTCTATGGCCCAGAAAACACTCAAATGCCTTCTTCTACAGTCACAAACTGTCAGATAGTAACTCTTGGGAAGTCTATAGGGTACTTTTAAGATATTTTGAACCCAAGCTGGTTTTCCCATAGCATTTTCACAGATCTTCACACTATGTGGATTGCAGTGGAAAAAATTCAAAAGCAGATAATTAGACTCAGAATTATAACCACAGGCATCTTAGTTTATAAGAATGAGAATTAGAAAAGGTCACTGGATATTAGGACATGTTAAAGCAGTCACTGTATTAGACGGTCCCATGTAAATTCTTATATACATTTTAAGGCAACTCTAAGACATGAAAGTCAAAACACAATTTTAACCTTCACAACACTGCTAAAATATTGCACAAGAAACTGTAATGCTTATACTTACATTAAGAATATTCAGTTCTGTAAGAGTACTACAGAATTTAATATAAAAAAATTAAAATGTCAACTTAAGAAGTTCCAGAATTTTAAAGGAAATTTTGAGTTATAAAACCATGAGTCTCATATATTCCTTAGAAGATTGAGAAGTGGAAATTCAAGCCAATATAATTATAAAAATAAAAACAGGCAGAAAAAAAAAAAAGAAAAGAAAAGAAAACAAAGAAAATCTAGTGACTTGGTGAGCCACTAACGCTTAAACCATTCAAATAGCATCCAAAAATCTGGGCCGGCCCGGTGGTGCACTGAGTAGAGTGCGGCGGCGCTCCCGCTGAGGGTTCGGATCCCATATAGAGACCGGTCCGCTCACTGGTTGAGCGCGGTATGGGCGCGACACTGAGGGTTGCGATCCCGTTACCGGTCACGAAAAAAGACAAAAAAAAAAAAAAAGGCAAAAATCTCCTTGGACAATAACTAAGATGGAAACGTCCTTCCCGTAATTATAAAACTTTATCAAAGCACACTAAAGATGCAAAAGAAATCAGTACATGAGCTAGACGGTGATTCCATTTTATGAAAGACATAAAGAGTGCTTTTAAAAAGGTAAACATTTTCTACTAAGTCAGGAATCAGTCTCAAATATGTAGAAATGAAAATGATGAATGGTTTACTGATTAGTTATATTCCTCCTCCTTCCTTGATCCTTTCTCTCACAACTCTCAGATCTTCTGGTATAGTGGAAAACCTACAGCTTTTTCTGAAACACACAGAATCCAATTCAAATTGCCATCTTCGCTAACAGGAATGCTGTAAAAACCACCTTATAGCAAACCTTTGGAGCAAATGGTGAGATAAAACATTCTAGCTAACCACAGCGATACAGCAACATACTTGAGACTCAATTTGAGAATGGGAATAGCTATCTTCATAATATTCAAGTTTTGTTTTTAATTCAAATGAAAACTGAAGAATAAACAACTTGGTCCTTTATTGCTGTAGTAAAGAAAACAAATGAAGACAAGAATAACTCTTTCAAGAACAACTTTAAGTCTGCCTGAGATGCCTAATTTAAGTGAATAATTTAAATCCATTACTCACATCTGCAACTCAGGATGAAGAAATATAAATTTGTACTTTAATTGGGCTAGACTACATATTAAGAATACTGAAAGTATTTAACAAAAAGAAGCCCGCTGGGGTTCTCAGCCTACATTCCAGGAGTAGAAATTCCAATGTAAAGCAGCTTTACTGGCACTTGGCTGACACTGGACATGCATAAACAGAGGACATTAACTAAATGGGGTTACAAAAAGGCAGGGGGAAATGATATGCTCAGCCCAGTCTATTCAACTCTACTAAAATGGGCAAAGAGACCTTATCCCACTAACTTAATTATATTGATCTTTCAAACCTGTACAACTACTTAAAAAACCTTGCAGTGGTGACATATGCTCAGTAAGTTAAGACCTGAAGAAGGCCAGAGGCTAAGTTTATATATGCTTATGAAAATATACCTAAAGGAGAAAAAAACACAAAGAACATTTCAAATTACAAAACCTTTCAATATTTACACATTTCCATTTTCTTCAGTGACTCAGAGACACTGATTTTCCAGTTTCCCAAACCCATGAATCTACTTAAAAAATAAATATGCGCAAGGGTTCATTCAAACTTTGCAAATCCTAGAAACTGAAAAGTGTCACTGTTACTCAAAAAAACAATCTGTTTTTATGCCATTATCAGAGAAGCATTTGGCCTTATGCAGAAATTACTAGTTCCCTACTTAAATGAGATCTAAAACCATTATATAAAATATAACCCCTCTCCCCCTCCAGATGTGTAGAAACTTGGTGGAAACAAGCCACTGAAATTAAAATATACTTCCCAGAATTAACCAGGAACAATAAAACACACTTGTCTTACACATACTGCTGCTATACAGATCAAGCAGAAAGTTTTTTTTTTCTTTTTCTTAAAATGTTTCAATGCACACAATAAAAGGATTAAAGAGATAAAGGCAAAGAAAGAAAGAGAGAGCCTTAGAGTAATGAGACATTACCTTTGGAGCGCACGGTGTAACACTCTTTCTGTAAATTTTACACAAAAATGGCAAGAAATAAATTGTAATACACTTTTAAGACAAGACTGAATCTATGTTTTAATATCAATATAACTTTGAAATTAAATATTTTCAAGTTTTATGCAAAGCAAGAAAGCTTTTTAAAATGGAGGGCTCTAAATTTTCTTTCGCACAGGGTATTTACGTAGAGGTAAATTATGCTTAAGAAAAGCACTGTGGTTGAAGTGGGAATCTTCAAATTCTTAATATTATAACACTAGAGTGCCAATAAGAGCTCTTAACAAAACATTACATTGCCTTTCACAAAGCCAAGAAACTAGCTAAGACAACTAACATCTTTATCAAAAAAAGAAAAATGTATATCTTGAATACATACACAAATATAAAAATCTGAACGCCCCGGAGTAATTATTACCAGTCAAAAGCAAAGATTTCATTAGAAAAAACTGAGTTAAGATAATTCAAACAAACAAAATTTCAAGGAATTTTTAATAATTCACTTCCAGTAGTTTAAGAACCTTTCATGCTTCTACATTTAAACCTTTTTTTGGTCACACGTCATAACAGACCACTTTCAGAAATTAATGAGCAAATATTTAGACCATAGTTACTGTCCCCTGCCACATACACTTTGAAGTTAAGTCACCGAACATAATAATAATAGTAATAAAATAATCAAGCGGCACAACTAGAATTTAGGAATCTTCTCAGAGGAGAAAAGGGCAAGAGTGATAAAAGTGTAAGGGTGTATTGTCAAATCTCGGCCACAGTATTTTCTTTTCCTGTTTAATCTCTGATTCTCCCCATTATAAAGAACTTTTTTTCTTTCCAAAGAACACACACTGACTAATTTAAACTGTATTAAACCTTAAACACATCTATTACTACTCAGACCCAAAACCCTATTATACCATGGACAAAATGCTTTATAGGGGTTTTGGATGTATTAAATCTAGAAATATTTAAAAAGATTTAATTTCTTGTAAAGACATTGATACGTGAATGTCAAAAAAGAACAATGTTTGAAATAATGAGGAATTTTCAATGAATGTTGTGAAATAACAGTGACTGCAGGTGTGAAGTCGTATGGAAGAGGGAAATAAAGATAATCTATTTCGATCTGATTTGCTTTCAACATGCAAATGTTTTCCTTCAGCTCCTGAAACTATCACACTGTCACAGAAGAGGCACCAAACTGTACAAAATGCACTAATGTTAAGGTAATACACACCAAACTCTATTAGATACAAAATGTCTTCCACATTGCTAATACATATGTCACATAAACACTAGACACTTGATAATGAGAGAACCTGGCTTATGGTTCAGTTTCATGAACATCTTTCCTTATGAAAAATTTTGAAATTAACATATGAAGGTATTACTCAAAAAAAGGAAAGAGCTAGAACTCAGTTCTAACACTTATTAGCATCTTTTTCTCACAAATTTATAAATATAAATATAAAAAGCATTTCTACCCCAAATCTACTTTTGCTACCCAAAAATATCAACATAGCTTTATAAACTCCTTAAAACTCTCAACTCCCCTTGCTCTGCTACTCTGAAATGATCAGTACTCCTCTCCTATTCAAGTGAGTAGCCACTTGCAAGTCTGATTCTTAAATGACACAAAACATATTCTAGAACTTCTTATGGTTTCCCCCCATTGTCCTATTTATAGCTGTTAAAATATAACAAATGCTTTTTGTTTAAAGTTCAAAGTTTGACTTATATCACCTTGTTTTCTTACATTTTTAGAATTATCATGACCACTGACAGTGGCCAGTGACAGGAACTGTTTCTCCAAAGCTCTGCAGGTCCCCAAAGCACCAAATGGCTGTGATACAAGGCCTGCACAAACTTAAGTTCTAATAGCAGCTGATGAGCAGACTGCTGCTGCTCCTGATTTAGGCAAGATGAGCCCAAAGCTTCTTTGAGGCACCTTTCAGACTCGAAAATTAGGCAATCACAACTATTTCCTTTAGGCAAGACAAGTTTGCACATACATCATTCCACATATTCAGAAATTTAGTATCACCCTACAAATAACTTTCTTCTTTTTATGTCCAAATTTTCACACCAAAATGTTTATCTTTGAAAATAGGGATAGATACTTTATAAAAAAGAGAAGACAAAAACTAACTCAAGTACACAAGAAACAAAACTAAAACCAAGGCTTCTTGACAGCTAGTTTAGTGTCCTATTCCAGAACAGTTATTTAATACAAAGCTATAAACAACTACCTAATAATTTTAATGACTATTTTATGCAATATTTTCTTTATCTTTTTGATGAATGTACATAAAAACAATGAAAATTGGGATCAGAATTAATAAGCTATGATTATTATTAACAGCAAAAGGGGAAACAAATGTTTCCCCAAATGTCATTTTATTTTATAGCAAAATACTTAATGCTTCTAACAGTTAACTAAAATAAATTCAGAGTAGAGTGGTTAATAAAATTATGTAGTCTATACTGTGCAGCATTCATTTTCTAGCTATCAATTTCTTCCAGATTATGAGTAAAATTTCTATAACCTGGACTTTGCATGGTTTTTCTTCCTTATTTTATTTAGCATTATCTATAGAACAAAAAGGTTGGACTAGATGATCCTTAAATCCCTTTCCACTTTAAGACTTTATAATTCTATAGCTTTTATTGTGGTTTCATCCTAGTCTTTGACTTAAAAAATTAATAATAAAAAGGACAAAATGAGTAAACACCAAATTAATTTGGTAGCTTTGGTCCCAAATCTTTGAATTCCTTCAAAAATGCTTCAACGTGAATGAACCACTGTTTCCTTAGTGATTCATGGGGATAGTGCCATATATCACCTCTTTCACATTCCTCAAGCAGTACTATTCCAGAAAGAATCAATTATCTTCTACATAGGTGCCCAAAAGCAAAATCATTATGACTCATACAGTAGTAGATATAAGCAGTTACTTTAAAAATTATAAATAGCTTTATAGTAGAAAATCTGATTTTTATCATATACATAATTGTTCCAGCCAAATAAAGCAATATATGCAAAATTATGTTTAATAAAAATGATGTATGCCTTAGAAAGGGGAAGTTTTAAAGCGTGTAAGTAATGAAGACAATAGTTAATGCACAAAGCAGAAGGATCCTTGAAGGACATTTTGGAAACACCCACACACTAACAGCACCAAATTTACTCCTTAGGAATTGCAGAGTAACAGATTTATAATATAAGCTACCAATACAATTTTGCAAATATGTATTAAAAGTCCTTATTTGGTCTACAAAACAGGAACTATAAAGTCAGTTCTTTTTATTTCACCATCCATTCCTATACTATTCTTTCTTTTTCCGGAACTGCTGCTCAAAGTGCCACATGAGAAGTGGTAACAGGGTAAAAGCAAGGAACTACCCTTGGGAAGCCATGAGCTAGCTCTGTGACCATCAGAACTATTATCTGTGATTACATACAGAATTTGAAGAAAGTACATTATACTTTTTACTACTTTCAACTCCAAAAGGATTTGGACTTGCAAGACATAGCATCATATTTCAATGATTTTTCTTTTATGGGCCACCATCTCCATTTTACCTATCCTTTCCATAAAGGAAAGGATATGTTTTATTCAGAAACATGAACGTTAGGTTGATTTTATCATGGAACTCAAGGGAACTAGTACTTTTAGCCAGCAGAAAGAAGCATATAGGTACAAAAACTTATTTTAAAAAAGGAGATGAAGATTTTTTGTGTGCATGCAAAAACACTCAATTACTTTTGCTTTTGCCAAGATTGTTTTAACTGCAAACTCCTTTTGAGGAGTAAACTTCAAACTAAAAGTAGAAAATTTTCTTTTGGTTACAAGTTCCTAGTGATTTTAGTGCCATCTACAGTTAATTATGAAAACAAGTTTAAAAATTTTAATCCTAATTTATTGATGTTAACATCTTCATTTGACATTCCTCTTCAAAAATAGCAGTCCAATGTAAAATTTGGCCATGCAGAAAACATTAATGGTCTTTACTAAATACTCCTAAAAAAGACTTAGGCAAGTACTAAATAACATAAAGACGAGATACTCTAAATTTGTAGAAGGAAGAATCTTATGTACTGGATTTTAATGTATGAAGGTGAACCAGTTTTAACTCCAACATTTTATAAACAAGCTAATCTGTATGTAACAATGGCAATAAGTTGCTGCTACATGATAACTCAAATTTTAAATGTATTTTATACCAAAAGGAAATCTAAAAGAAACTTTAGAGCCCTCAGATAGTAGTTTCTTCACCAATGAATCAGTTTTTCACGTTCACAGTTCAGATAAGCTTAAAAATGGAAATGAGGAACCTCAAAGAGTAAACGGCTTCTACATTAAGTTACTATTAAGAAAAGTTTTTGAAAATATTTCTGTCTACCTTTTTATTGGCCCTTAAGAAGGTTAAGAATAGAAAAATATTCTAGTAAAGAAAAGTAATAATTAATAATCTATGGGATCAAAACAAGATACAGGAACCACTATTTTGGGTCTTTTTCCTGTAATCATCCTTTATTAGCTTTCCATTTTTAGGACATTATAGGAACAGAATGCCCCTTATCTGAACTTTATCAGATCATGTTGGAAATCTATTTTTCAGAAAAATTTAAAATGTGAGTTTTTTAAATATGAATAATTGACTCCTTTAAAGACAGGGAAGCGCCATTCATACTCACCCATTCAGAAAGATGACAAAGAAAACTTTTCCTGATAAATCATAAATAAAGTATTCTCCAACATACCTAGCACAACTCAGATTTACTTCCAATCAAAAGCATTAAACTTCATGTTGGACAATTATCTTTCACATTTTATGACAGGATTATAATAAAAATAGGTTTTGTAGTAGTAGCTTTAGATAAGAATATAATTAAAAGTTATGCCAAAGCTCTCATTTATGATTTTCAGATGAGAAATACATTTTTGGTTGTGCATGCATATACGTGTAAAGATGTTTGTTTTTTTTTTCCTTTTTTCATGTCCGGCAATGGATCGCAACCCTCAGTGTCGCACCCGTACTGGACTGGGACCAGCAACGGGATCGCAACCCTCGGTGTTGCGCCCGCACCTCGCTCAGCCAGTGAGCGGGAACCGGTCTGTATGTGGGATCCGAACCCTCGGTGGGAGCGCCACCGCGCTCCCAAGCGGTGCACCGTAGCAGTGCGCCACCGGGCCAGCCCTGTTTGTTTTTTCAAAAGCAAATTTAGCAGTCTGAAAATTCCTGAGTGATAATCACATTATAAATTTAGGTAGAAATGACAGCAACATTGGGTTAATTTAATTATGCATAGAGACCTCATGAAGTGTGAGTTTTTCTAAATGCTAGCTCAACAGCAAATCACCTATCTTTATACACCATCAGAAAATAATGTCACCTCTCTCAAAATTGGCTCTAAGAGCATTAGTAAGAGAAAAAAACAACCATTTAATAGTTTACTCAAACCAACTGCTTTCCATGCCAAGTGTATATCTGGTCCTATACTATGAACAATTTTTAAATGTTCAGCAATAGTTTATGTTCCTATGTAGTTTTGGTAAACTGAGTCTCCAAATTTGGTAGGGGTCAATTTCTTTTCTTAAGATGACAACATATTTTGAAAATAATGTGTATCTTCAAGTTACATTTTTTAAGTCCCATTATTCAAATCCAGGATATTATGCTGAATGCTGAGGCAGTTGTTGGAGCTTACCGGTTACTATAACATTAGAAATTAATAATAAAACCAAAGTTGACAGAATTTTAGCATTAAACTTGGTCTAACTATACCATCTTTCTCATGAACAGCGCTTCTCTGTTTAAGAAAAGCTCATCTCTGGATTATGCCTACTCACATGAAAAACTGGGAACCATTGGTATGTTTCCCTCGATTTGCCATTGACAAAAGGAACGCTCTGTCATGTTTGAGAATAAAGTTTTCATCTGTTTGAAGAAAACACAAATTCGTCAGTGTCTAATTATAAGCCACTTTTAAAGTAATGTTCAAGTAAATAAATAGAAAGCAAAGGATGAAATTCCTCTTCTGGTCAGTACAGACACTTGACTGAATATTTAGAAAAAAATTTAAACTAATCAAATAACAAAAGCATAAAAAAGCCAAAAGATACTAATTAAAGTCTTGAGGTAAAGAACATATATTTAATACTTCATACGAACAGCCTTAGAACAGTCACTTTTAGTAGAAACATACTTAAGCTAAATGATATTTAAACTATCAACTTTCAGGGAAAACTAAGGAAGAAATTTTTAGAAAAATCTCTATCATAAAGCTCATTTCTTTCAAATTTCCCATTATCCAGCCTAATGCACTATACTTCAGAGAAGGTTAATGATCCTCTTACGTGCTTAATTTTTATATGGTAACTTTATTATTCAACTGAATTGAAGCTAGACTATGAGAGCAAAAACGAAAAAATGACATGTATTAAGTTGTAAAGATATGTCTAAATTAAATTAACTATGTGGATAATCAACAGGATCACTAAATTATCTAAGAAAGTGCTGTAAAGACAAAAATTTTAATTTTAAGATACAAAAGTATCTGGCACAGGGGACAACCACATTAAAGTGGCCTAGAACATTAGTTTTAAATTGCTACATGCTAATAGAACAGCCAAACAGCTGTTTCCTACTAGTTCAAAGGAAAAAATATCTGTCATAAAGATCACTTAGAGATAATCTTAATTCCAGAAATATCCTTGAAAACTAATTTAAATTTCCTTTTAACATTCATACAAACAAATCTTTCTTTAGAACAAACAGAAACATAGAAAACTTTAAAAAAGGATTACCTTGGGAACGGCCTTCTGAAAAAGAGTAGTAATCCATTTCCCCCCAAAGGAAATATAAAAGACTATTATAATACTGAAGCTATTATATCGTTAAAACCTAGTAATATTGGATCCCATTATAAATCTCTGCAACTGACTTTTCTAAGGCTTTTTGGGGTAAGTGCAATAGTTAAATTTATGCAAATGCTACTGTTGTAGGAATGAAACAGTCAAATAGTTCTAGTATACAAAAGAAAACATACAAACCTTTAAGAAAGGAGGAAATATCAACTTTTATTCAAAGAAATTGCTTGATTTAGAGGGAGGAAAAAAACACAACTAGATTCTTTTCCCTGCTGTGGACTAATAACCCATTGGGAAAAGAAAAAAGACACAGATGCATATATGAAATAATACACAGAATTTTCCAAGTCTTCAAGCAATATAGAAATCCAGCCACAACCTGACCCAGACTGTCCATAATTTTATTAGGAAGGGTACAAGGGAACAGAATTGGAGTTTGTGTTACTGAGCTTCGTTCTCTTACCTTTTCATTTTGCAAAAGACCACATTCTCTATAAACAAAAGAATATGTTGACAGTTTTAGGCAGGAAGATAGGAGTTTTCATGTATATAGTTGCCTAACCTCCATGCTGAAAGTCATGTTTAACCATAAAGTTAGCCTTAATTAATCTTGTCAATTAAAAGTTACATATTACAATATAATTTATCCCCAAATTCATGCAAATAAAGTATTTTCATGCAGCATTAGTTTCATGCAAAAAGTGAACTAAAAGTAAACCTCTTCTCAATAAAAGTATATGATCAAATTTGCCTTAATATCAGAACTGAAATAAAAGACCATAAAATATTAAGCCTACCTTTAAAAAAGCCACCATAAATTGATTCTCCACCTTTTCCATTACCTGCAAATAATGAGCTACATTAAGCCACAATGACAATTAAAAATATACTAATATACATCAATTATTTTTGATGGTTTTAATTTGCTGAAGGAAACCTTGAACCTTGCAATTGCTGCAGATAACCAAAATTCTAACAGTCCTCAATTAACTTCATCTTTAAAATATAAGTCAAATCCCATTACAATAAATGCCATTAGTAAAATGATCTCCACGATCCACTTATTTCAAACAGTAATCACAGCAACAAAATTCTTGAGCAAAAGCAATCAGACAGTACATTGGCATTCATTTTAAAGAGAATTCAACAAGTAATTATAGTATTATGAAAATAAATTAAATAAAAACAAAATAAAATGTCTCAGTATTTTCCTTTTTCATGCATTCTGGATCTACAACATTTTTTCATCCAGCAACTATTCACTGACCACATAATACTGAAATCATACTAAAAGTGACATATTTACAATTACAAGTAGTAATGAAATACTTTAAAAACTGATAGATGAAGTTATTAGGAACATAACTTTTAGCTCTACCTTCACTGAAGTCCCCACCCTGAATCATAAAGTTTTTAACCACACGATGGAATGTAGAACCTTTATAACATAACTTCTTCCCAGTTGTTTTCCCAAGGCCTTTCTCCCCTGGAGGAAAAAAAATGAAGTTTAGCTACGAACACATCTTTCCATGGAAAGAATCAACCAATTAATCCTTTGTCAAACCCCTCCTGTGTGCTGGCACTGTAAGAGATATAAGAAATAGATGACATGACAATTTAACATATATACACATGCACAAAACTCAAAATACAAAGCAGCTGGTGCAAAGGGGTGTGTGTGTGTGTGTGTGCTGGTGCAAAGGGGTGTGTTTGTGTGCGTGTGTGTGCATGTGCTGGTGCAAAGGTGTGTGTGTGTGCTGGTGCAAAGGGGTGTGTGTGTGCCCGTGTGTGTGTGTGTGTGTGTGTGTGTATCCAAGTATGGATTTTAAAAATTTAGTTTGCTATTTCTAATTTTAAAGTAACGTTAAAGATGTTTTTCCTCCCCATTTTTTCTACTTATTTAAAATACGAATCCAATCATATGTAACAAAGAACAACTTCATTAAGTTTTGCCTCTCTACCTTCTAACCCTAAATTTCTTACAAAATCTAGAATGCTAAATTTATTCAAAATACTAAAATTTGTAAAATTCTACCAAGACAAATCAGTTTTAAATATGTGCTATTATTTTATAAACTACAATGTATAGAAGATCCCATTATATAGATTCTTACTTTCTTTTTCATTTTTGAGAGTATTTCTCCTCTCTTCCCCTTAAAAAATCCTTCCCTGATTTCATATAGAAGTCAGTGAAAATAATTTTTTTTTATTTACAAAACTCATTTCACAGCCCACTGCTTTTCCAGGAAAATATCTACTCTGTTAAGCAAGGTAAAACTGTAAGCCATGACTTCTCATTGGAAATAATTTAATAATTCACTCACCAGAGCATAGGCAAAGGAAGTTTTTGCATGTTTTTGGACATATGTCTGAGAAGAGCTGAAACATAATTCGACCAACTGAAATAAAATACATGGGGGGAAAGAAAAGTAAGCAAGTTGATTAAATTTACCACATTTTATATGGGAGAAAGAAAATAGATAAATAGAACTAACAAATTGGAAGGTCCATTTTTGTAATTCATTTTAAATTTTAAAATAATTTAATGGGAAAGAATTTAACTGGGTGATACCAACTAACAAGAACTCCACTCTATTTGTTAGTGTTAAGATTCACATGCAGCCAAAGTAATTCCAGGTCCAAAACTTTAGGATTTTAAGTGTCTTTTAAATGAGCCTTATATTATTAGATCCCTCTTAGTACAGTTCCCTACCTGAACTATTAATCATCTTTTAAAATACTCAATTAATAGTTATCTGGTCTACGCTTTGACCCCTCCAATGATGAAAGCATATCCTATCATAAGACAGTCACCCTGGCCAGTAGTGTTAAAAAGAAAGTTCTTACGCAAGAATTGTTTATTACCAACTTCCTAAATTGTACCACCCACACTTAAAACTCACATTCTATTCCCTGAAAGAGCAGAAAGAGAACAGGTTATGGTTCCTAAAAAAAAAAACTGTAATCACTTCAATAAACAAGAAATGAGAAGGAACAAGTCTGCAACTTCAATTTAACAATGCCATAGAGAAATGGTTCACAAACTTTGGTCTCAAGACTCCTTTAAACTCTTAAAAATCATAGACTATATCTATCGCTATTTACTGTATTATGAAAATGAAACTCAGAAATTTTTAAAGCACAAACATACGTTCCATTAGCTGTCAAAGTGATTATATCATCACATATCATGTAATCTCTGGAAAACTTGACTGTACGCTCATGAGAGAATGACAGTGCAAAAGGCAAATATTATCTCAGCATCATTATAAAAATAGTTTGATTTCACAGACCTGCTGAATGGGTCTTAACAAAATAAGAAATGAAGTTTTGATTTACAATCACACTTCTGAGTCCCTTTTCCCCTTATTCTACAAAATCTTTTCACTTATGAACATTTTTATTTGTTCACAGGGACTTTAAAATATATCAAAATTAACTGTGGATGAAGCGTAAGTCATACTAAGTACAGAAACAAAATGACTTGATTTACTTTATGTATCACTAAGACTTTAATTTATTCCTGGACATATTAGTCATTTTCTTTGAGAACAAAACAAAGATATTGAACTATAGACATAATCAATGGATAAAAAGTCATATGAGAAGACATTCCTATGTCAACACTCTTAGCCTATAGCTTTAATGGAGCCCAATTTTAAAGCAATTTCAAAAATTTGTAGCTGATCTTGGTACCTTAAGGAATGAAGAAAAGAGGAAAAGAAAGCAAAAAGCAGACTCTTAAGTAGGGAGCAATGTATCTAAAGTCATTTCAGAATTTTTAAAAAATACCTATAATAACACTAATATTAAATACCACTTTGTAGTTACATAGAAACATTTTACCAGTGTAATAAAAATATTTTCATCAATCCTCAAAAATCACTGGGAAGTGGCTTGGGTGGGTATCAAGTTCAAAACTATCTAGCTTTACAGACAAGAACATACTTAGACCTTTGGAATCCCTGTAAGATGGTTGCTTTTCAGGATAAAAGATATAACCAAAATAATAAAAAGCTAGGGCTTTTCTTGGTAACTTCAACATGGAGTTTTTTCCTAAAACCCCCAATGCCTCAAATTGAAAGCTAGTGAAAGTTTCAAATGTTTTTAGTTTCTCCTTTACAGATGATTAGAAGTTATGTATCCTCTAGTGGTACAATGCATTTGAAACTGCTAAATATGATCATATTTCCAGGTCTAATAGTCAAAGAGGGATATCTAACTACAGTGATTTAAAAAAAAAAAAAACACCAAAAAACTTATAGTGTGTATGTCTGGAAAAAAAATTAAATTTAATAAAAACAAAAAAACAACTCACCTCTATTATCTCACCCTCTAACTTGGTGCAGAAAAAAAAATTGCTATTGACCATTCAATCTCATGTGGCAAGGGTTAGAGCAGAGGTTTCATCTCCGCTATGGCATCATGTTGTTAAGAGCAAAAGAAAAAATAGAACAAAACTAAAATGTTTGTCCTTAATACCGCCGTGCAAGGTTAAAAACACTGCCACAACCAGGAAAAAAAAAATATTTTTTAAATCCTGGAAAGAACAGACTAACCCAATCATGCTTACAAGGCATGACAATGACTGAACTAAAGATATTCAGACACTGGTCGAGACTGCTTTCTTAATTTAAAATGTTCATATATGTGCAATTTGAAGGGTTTAAAAACAAAAAAAGGTCAAAATTTTTCATCACAGAAATATTGTGATTTCTACCTACAGAGATAAACTAGTATTAATTTCCACCAAATCAAATCAAATAGTGAAACTGAATGCTTTAAGATACAGATCAGCAAATACTAACATGAACTGAAGCTCATTATCAAGATGAACAGGTTTTCAACAAACATTTTTAATTGAATTGTATTATTTTATAGAAAATAGACTAATATTTGATGATACTTTATTTTTGAAATTCAAAATAGAAAATATTCTGATGATATAGTCTTAAAAAAAAACCAGTCAGTGTGGTTCAGTAGTACATTTATTTTCAGTGATGGTAGGTATAAACTGATTATAAAATATATTGAAAAGAAAAAGTAAGCTGTAGTTACAATAAGGAAAAGACTGAGAGTGAACCCGCAGAAGAGAAGATTTTCTGGCTCCCAAACTGATGAGAATATTGAGTGGGATAGGAACCTCATCTCCCAATAGTAAATGCCAGAGGTTTATCATTTCCTGTAATGAGTTAAGAACCCCTTTTGATGCCTCTTTGAAAACTAATAGCTGCTTCTGAATGAATAAATAAGATCTGAGGAAAATTTGTTACTCAAACACTACTTATAATTTAGTGGTATTTGGCAATCTCTTATAATCAGTTAATGTTACTGATAATATTTTATGTATATTAACATTTTTACCACAGAATTACCTATGCCAATTAATACACACTGTAAGACTAAAATCTGAAACTGGTTAGTGTAAGATTATGGTGTTTTCATGGTAAAAAAACAGATGGCTAAGGACAAAAACGACACAAAGCAGGATTGATTTGTAACCTTAATCCCAAAATACCAACATGCGGATCCTTAAAAATAAGACGGGAACAATACTGAGATTAATCAGGTAATATCAACACAGTTCAAACTGGCTACAGTCAGGAAAAGTCAAGACACGCCTATGTCATGCTGTAGATCCTGATTCAGCCACTAGATGGCAGGAATAAAACCAGCAAGTACAGACTGAATAAAACCAAACACCTTCCAATATTGTTCCTTGTTCTCAGAAACAGTTATACTGGAATAGAAGACGCAATGGTAAAAAGAGGAGACACATTATGGACATTAAACATATGGTGGTAGAAAAAGTGAGCAGTGATAGAAAAAATATTGTAGGAGCTGATACGCTGCAGAAGGCAAAGAATGGCACATAGAACAATGACAAGCAAGGGATGAGGATAAGAACAAAGGTAGAAACAGACAAACTTGGTAGGCAGAGAGCAAAATATTGGAGAAAATTAAGGAACAGGAGCAGCATTTCAATAAAATCAGGCCATTTACTCAATTATTTACTGAGATCCTCCCCATGTGTCAGGGAGTCCAAGTATACAAGACACAGTGCTTGAGTTTCAGGAAGCTCCCATCTTGGCTGGGAATGACAGAAACGCAGTTGCGACACAATGTAATGAGCCATCAGTGGTATGAACAAAGTGCACTTATATACAACCTAGGCCTGACTGACGTGTGTGAGGGCAGGGAGAAAGGGATCATGATTATTTTACTCACCACTGTATCCCCATTGACTTGTACGGAACCTGGCACAGAGTAAGTATTCAATAAATATTTGAATGATAACAACACTTGAAACAAAATTACTCAAAGACAGATTTATAAAATATACTTTCATAAATGATGGAACACCTAAACATACAGATCGAAAGTATTCACTATATACCAGGAAAAGATGTTACAAGTGGAGCAACACCAAGACATAGCTTAATAAAGCTATGGTCATGCACAGCATAATGTTTTGGTCATTGAAAGACTGCATATGTGACGGTGGTCCCATAAGATTATAACACAGCTGAAAAATTCCTATCACCTAGTGACAGCTACACTGTAGTGCAATGCATTACTCACAATGGAACAATACACTATAACATATAGCCTAAGTGTGTAGTAGGCTATATCACCTAGGTTTGTGTAAATACACTGCTATGGGTTAAATGTGTCCCCCAAAGGTTCATGTATTGGAAACTTAATCTACATTATATTGTTATGAGAAAAATTATGGTAATAATTACCTATTACAGTAATTGAGAGGTGAGGTCTTAAAGAGGTGATTAGATTGTGAGGACTATGCCCTCATAAATGGATTGATCCATTCTCAGATACCCTTCAAGTCAACAACCAGCATTATGGTTAGTGGTGAAAACACTCGTATACCACTTATTCCATTAAAATAAAGAAAAGTCAAAAGTGCCTGTTAGCCACACTTTTCTAATGCTGTTCTAGAAATTCTAGCCAATGTAAGTAGACAAGAAAACAATGAGAGGTATACAAATCTAAAACAGCATATTTACCATTTGAAAGACATTATCAGTATTTAAAAGACATTAATGGAAAACCCAAAAGAACCAATTGAAATATTAAAGACATTGGAACTGTTGATATTTACCTTATGACCAACAAGAACTAGTATAAAAAATAATAAAAATCACATTCTCAACAGCAACAAAAAACATTCTAGCTACTTAACCATAAGAGTACAGGACCTATAAAACAAAACCACAGGGCCGGCCCGTGGCTCACTCGGTAGAGTGCGGTGCTGATAACACCAAGGCCGCGGGTTCGGATCCCACATAGGGATGGCCGGTTCGCTCACTGGCTGAGCGTGGTGCTGACAACACCAAGTCAAGGGTTAAGATCCCCTTACCGGTTTAAAAAAAAAAACAAAAAAACCACAGAACAGAGGCATAAAGGCAACCTAAATTAAAGTAGAGATAATTTGCTCTTGGACAGAAAGACTAAAAATTGTAAATGTGCCACATTTTCCCTAGAGTAACCTATATTAATTTAATTGCAACCACCCTAAAAATACTAATGAGATTTCTGAAGGAACTTAATAAAATAATCCTGAAGGTTATCTCAAAGAATGAAAGTATAATTTCCCCTCACCCAAACTTTTTATTTTGAAATTTTTAACTCTACAAAGATATTTTACAATATTTATACTTTATCCCTTCCTCTCTACACACACAATTTTTTTTCTAACAAACTGAAACTTAAAGACATTATGACACTTAACCCCTAATTACTTCAGCAAATACAGATACTCCTCTACTTTTGATGGAGCTACATCCAGATAAACCCATCGTAAGCTGAAATATCCTAAGTCAAAATGCATTTAATACACCTAACCTACCAAACATCATAGCTTAGCCTAGCCTAATTTAAACATGCTCAGAACACTTACATTAGCCTATAGTTGGACAAAATCATCTAACACAAAGCTTATTTAATAATATGTTGAATATCTCATGTAATTTATTGAATACTGTACTGGAAGTGGAAAACAGAATGGTTGCATGGGTACTCGAAGTATGGTTTTTACAGAATGTGTATTGCTTTTGCACCATTGTGGACTATAATGAGTCAAAAAATACCAAGTTGAAACATCTTAAGTTGAGGACCATTGTACTCCTAATGAATAAGGATATTCTCCTACTTATCCCATACCATTATCACACCCGTAAGTGATTAACAATACTGTCTAAAATGCAGTTGTGGCATAATAAGAAATACTCGTATTATATTTGGTCTCTGTCCCTGGTTCCTGTCACAGTGCTCCTAAAACCCTTATAATTTCCTGACTTGTAGGGATGATATGAGTGTCTTTCTTTCTAATATTTGGTCTTTCTCTCTGATTCCTGACACATGGTTCCTAAATCCCTTGGAACTTCACGGGTAACAGGAGCATCTTTTGTTCTAAAGGGGCAACTCTTAGCAGAGCCCCAGACAGCTTCAGGATGGGGGCTGGTCACCAAAAAGACCAAGCCTTGATTAGAAGCCTGGAACTTTCAGCCTCAATCCCAACCTCCAAGGAGGGTGGAGGGGCTGGAGATACAGCTATTACTCAATCATACCCACATGATGAAACCTCCATAAAACTGCCTAAATGACCGGGTTCAGAGAGCTTCTAGGTTGATAAACACACTGAAGTGCTGGGATGGTGATGTGCTCAGAGAGGGTATGGAAGGTTCCTGCATTTCCTCCCCCATGCCTTGCCCTATACATCTCTTTCATTTGGCTGTTCCTGAGTTGTATCCTCTATAATAAAGCAATAATAGTAAGTAAAGTGTCTTCCTGAGTTCTGTGAGCTGCTCTAGCAAATTATCAAACCTCCCAAGGGGGTTAGGGAAACCCCCGATTTACAGCTGGTCAGTCAGAAGTTTGAGTGGTCCAGGACTTGAAACTAGCATCTGAAGTGGGAACAGTCTTATGGGACTGAGTTCTTTAATTTCTGGGATCTGATGCTAACTCTAAGTAGATAGTGTCAGACTTGAATTGAATTGTTGGTCACTCAGTTTGTGCTGGAGAATTCACAGCTGTGGGAAAAAACTCATTATAGTCCACATTCTTTTTTGTGTGTGTGGCAGCTGGCCCATACAGGAATCAAACCCTGGACCTTGGTGTTATCAGAACCATGCTCTAACACACTGAACTGATGTTATCAGAACCATGCTCTAACACACTGGCCATCCCCAATATTCAAATTTACCTAACTACCTCCTCCCTTTATTTTTTTTTTTCTCTTTCTCATTCTTTTTAATAGCTGAACAGAATTTCATTGCTTGGCTCTAATGAATTTTATTCAATGCACAATTGATTAGCATTTGAGTTCCTTCTAGTTTTGGGGTTTTGTTGTTGTTGTTGTTTTGTTTTGTTTTAAATTGGCAAATACACATCTAGTTTTTAAATCCAGGAAACTAATCAAGCATTAGATATTCATCTGGTTTTCATGCTTTGGTCTCTTTTAATCTGAAACGGTCCCCACCTCGATCTTTTTTTTGCATCCTATCAGGAAGCATATGTCTAGTAAGGCAAACTATTAGCCAGGTCTCAGTTGTAAAGGTACTTTTCCTCTTTTTCAGTTAATAATCTATAGGATGATACTTTGAAACTATGTGCATATCATATCCTCAACAACTTTTCACCCAACCGTTTGAACACTGATAATCCTTTTCTGAACCAATTATTACACTGGGGATTATAAAATGATGATTCTTCTGATTCCATCACTTCTTCTATATTTATCCAGCTTGAATTCTTTTGTTAAGAGCTTCACATATCCACCCCATGTCAAGGTTGGCCAGTTAGCTGACTTGGTTAAAATGTAGTACTGATAATACCAAGGTCAAGGGTTCGGATCCCCTTACCAGCCAGCTGCCAACAAAACAAAACAAGTTTGACAGAAAAACAAGACAAAAAGAGCCCAGGTCCCTGACATCAACAGGCCTGATCAGCTGATTCTCTGAGTGAGAATCTCCAAGCCGTGTGAGAGAAAAGTAAAACTTTTATCTTGTTTAAGTCACTTTATGTTAGCAACCAACTCTATCATATATGCTAATAAAGGCACCTTTATATAATGGTAAACTATACAGCTACTAAAAGTGATTATATAAAGCTTAATTTACATTTAATAATAAACACAGCCTAATTAAGAATCAGGCCTCACTTGTTGTGCAAGTGTATATACATAGTTTCTATCCCTATTTGAATCCCTGTGTTTTTCTATTATTTTTCTACATCTGTTGGTGTCCATCTGTCAGGGTTGTTGCAAAGGGAATTCTGACATTGGTATTGTGAACTGTCCGGTACAGTTCCTTACAAGATTTGCACACCAAGGTTAGGCTTTGGTTCAAAAGAGTCTTTTCTTTGTTTTTGAGGCTGGCCAGTAAGGGGATCTGGAACCATGACCTTGGTGCTGAAGAGTCTTAAAGCTTTTCAGAGTGTATACAGTTCAGCTTGAATTCTTGGTAGAACATAGTACTTACACAGAAGGTCAGGTGTTTAGCAACCACTTATCTTACTGGAAATAAAAGTAGATTGGAACTAAAAAGACATCTTCAGATATGCAGAAAGAAATCACACTAGAGAGGGCAAGACTCAAGTGACTAACTTGAGTCAGTTAACTATATATGTACACTTGCACAAACAAGTGAGGCCTGATTCTATACCAAGCCTCTTCCTATAATGTGGTATATTATGATAACTTAGAATTTATTTAAAAATACCTAGCATATAGGGTTGGTCCGTGGCTCACTCAGGACAGTGCGGTGCTGATAACACCAAGGCCATGGGTTCGGATCCTATATAGGGATGGCCAGTTAGCTCACTGGCTGAGCGTGGTGCTGACAACACCAAGCCAAGGGCTGAGATCCCCTTACCGGTCATCTTTAAAAAAAAACAAAAAAAACAAAAAAACCTAGCATAGACATTCTGATATGAAGGAGTGATATCAGTTTTAAATCTATGCCTTAAGCAGAAAGAAACACTCTCCCAGGTGATAATCAAATGCCATAATTCAGAGGTGGCTACTAAAAGGGCTTTTGCTATGTTTAGCCCTCATCAACCAGAGGTCTTATAATTAACAATATGAATGATAGAAATGTTTTTTTATTGGTAAATTAGTGATGTACAGGACATATGGACTGAACAAAAATATTTGGAGTTATTGCACACCCTTGCATTAACAGGGACATATGAATCTTACAGAGTCATCCTCGGGAGTACAGCCTGAGGCTGAGTACACCAAAAAGGTCCTGGGTCTAGCCACCGATTTTGGAGGATTCTACAAGACCTATACTGAAAGATTCACATTACAATTTTCAAGAGGCAGGAATCTTTCACATAAGGAGTGGCTGGAGCATTGAAAAGGACAGAACTAAGGCTTCATTTAACTTAAATTAACTGGTTGTCTGACTTATATGTATTCTTGCTCATTAATATCCATGTATGGCAAAATGTGACTTGCTCTCACTCTACCCTGGCAGCAAAGTTGTAACAGAGGCAATCTACAGCCGTCATCTACCTTACTGGTAACTTCCCTATATCTATTAAAAAGAACCCAATGGCCATTCTTGACTAAACTGGCTTAAATCAGTTTGCAATAAAAATCTAAAACTTAGTCCTTTGGGCTCCAAAACCCCATTTCTTGATACAAGCATATGAATGAAAAGCAAGGAAAAGGCAAGTTCTTGAGGCACCAAAGGAGGGAAAAATAAGACTCTTACGTCACTCCTGCAGTGGGAGATCTTAGTTTAACCAACCAATGATTAACAACCCCAGAGAACTAACATTTAACTAGAGAACAGTGAGCCTGCCTGTTAGAAAAACAAAGTTGTCAACGAGAATTTCATATCTATACTTCCAAACTGGGTACCATATTTCATATTTTAAAAAGTTAATGCTTTAGGAAAATGTGAATTTATTTATAAAGACAATAAAAAAGGATTGGCTAATCTTTACCAGTTAACATCTTTAAAAATTTTAAAGGAGTTGTAGCTCCAACCAAGATGGAGTAAGTATACTTCACCCCATCTTTCTCACTGAATACAACTAAAAAACCCTGGACAAAAAACATGAAACAGCAGTCTAAGGACCGAAACATAAATGGCAACAGGCAGATTGGGAAGGAAGCCATAACTCAAAGAACCACCAAACTGGTAATGAGTTTCTCATTTCATTTTTTCTTCCATATCTCCTGGCCTGTAATCAAAAGCCATCTGACCTAGAATTGCAAACCCATGATAGAAAGAAAGAGCACTAAGAGAAGCCCTCTATTTCTAGTCTAGGAAGCAGGAAAGGGGGCCCCTACATATCAGAATGAATGACCTGGGGTTCTTGGTTTTTTTTCTCCCAGGTCCTAAGCAATCCCACAGAGGCAGTGAGGCAGTGGTGACCAGGCAAGCACATAAAACTCGAAGGAGGGGAACTCCTCTCTGACTAAAGGAACTGTGGTCCCAAGAGCACAGGTAGAATCCATTTCTCTTTTTACTCTATCCTCTTGCTGCTTAGCCTCGGAGGCAGACTCCATCATGGCATATACATGGCAGAGCAGGTATACTAAAGCCCTGGCTTTCTAGCCAGTGGACCAGGAAGGGGAGCCCCTGAAGGCCAGAAAGTGCTGTGGAGATCACAAAGAAGAGGGAGCTCAAGAAAACAATTCCATAAAGCTATATACAAACTCCTGGGCTCATCCATGAAATATATGTGTAGATTTGACCTTACACAGCAGAAAGTGGGTAGGAATTTGCAAACTGAACCTAACAAGGTTGACTGCCCGCTACAATAAGATCAACACCACTACCAACCATGAAAATTAACATTCTCCACAGAATTTAAACTAGACCTGGGGCAGTATAACATAACATACAAAATTCCAGAATAAAATCCAAAATTTATTGACATAAGGAACAAGGAAAATCTCAAATCTCCTAAGAAAAAAGACAAAGATGGCAACCCTAGGATGACACAGATGTTGGAAAAAAGAAGATATTATAATCCCAAAAGTAAGAGGAAAACACTTTGAAATACATGGAAAACTAGAAAGCTTCAAAAAGAACAAAAAGGAAATTTTAAAACTAAAAAATACAATAACAGAAATAAAAAATTCGCTGGATAGGGTCAATAGCAGAATGAAGATGACAGAGGGTAAATAAAAAAAAAAAAATCAATGAACTTCAAGACCAATTAATAGAAATTATCCTATCAGAAAAACAGAGCAAAAAAAAAAAGATTTAAATAAAAAAAATGAACAGAGCTTCAGGGACAGGTGGAGAAATATCAAAAGTTCTAATATTCATGTCATCAAAGTCCCTGAAGAAGAGAAAAAAAAAGTGTTGGGCAGAAAACATATTTGAAGAAATAATAGCTGAAATATCCTAAGTTTGGCAAAAAGACAGATACAGATTCAAGAAAATCAGCAAAACCCAAAGAGAATAAACACAAAGAAAGACACACCCAGGCTCACCACAAATTATTGAAAATTAAAGACAAAGTAAAAATCTTGAAAGCAACCTGCTTTGCACAACCTGCTGTGGTTTGAGTATCTCCCCTCTAAAACTCATATTGAAATTCAATTCCCAGCATTAAAATAAGAGAACATGAGAGGTTAGTCTTCTCTCTGTGCTCTGCCATATTCTGCCATGTGAGACCCATGCATTGCTATAGAGACCCTCATCAGAAGTGTTGCCTGAACTTTGGATTTCCTAGCCTCCAAAACTATCAACAAGACATTGAGTAACTTAGAAAGGTAAATAAGAGGCCCAAGATGGCGACGGGTCTGGAGTGGGGGTGCCAGAAGACAGCGCGAGCCTGAGAAGTATGCGCTGTGCTGCTAGAGTGCTATTTGCATTTCCAAGAGCAACAAAAAATGAATAAGTCGTTGATCAACTAATCTACAACAATAAAAAAGCAACTACAGATTTGAGGTTTAGGGCCGACACAAAAGAAGATTCCTGAGAGTGCCCGAGCGGCGCCGCGGGACCGAGTGAGCAGCCGGAGGCGACAGCGACGACGCGGAAATGGAGAGGAAGCCACCCGGCCAGCCCAGCTCTGTGAGTGACCCCCAGCCCAGCCCTGTTTGCGGGGCAGACGCTCACCCAGCTTCCGCCGGCCACACCAGGCCAGTCACCGGCACCAGGGCTGCCTCCATTTTCTCGGGTGGGGGCGGAGCCAGCCGGCTTGGCCAGGCCTGTCCTCCTCGCTCGGTGTGGCTCCTCACTGAGCCTTGCCACTTGCTTGCCTCGGCGCGGGGCATTCCGGGGCCTGCGGACCAGCCTCCCATCCCACTCCCCCCGTGGATCTCTGGCGGGGCTGGTGGCGTGGGGAGCCCCCGGCCAGCGTTGGGAGGGCAGGGAAAAGGAGGCCGGCCCGATTGTCACTCCACCGCACCCTGGGCTCCGGCCTCAAGTAAACTTCCTGTTTCCGGGAGGCAGATACCATCTCTGTGGCCATAAGTTCGGAAGAACCCCTAACCGATTTCTGGTTGGGAGAGGCATGGACAGAGCGCTCCCGAGCTCGCTTGAACCTGCCGGAGAGCTGACTGCGAGCGGGCGCCGGAGTCGGTCCGCGCTGGGGGGATTCAAAGAGGAACTGTGTGCTGTGGGCTCCTCCCCCGAGGAGCTCACGCCCTGGTGTGGGAGACAAGGCAACTACACAAATAACTGAATACCAGGAGGAAGGTGAGAAGTCCAGAGAAAGCCCTATTCAGTGCTACAAAGGCACCCAGAGCAACCGGCAGTCTGCGCCTAGTAGAAACCTGAAAGTCTTCCTGGGCGGGGTGGTGCCGAGCAGGGGCTCGAAGTCCCGGCTGATAGATGAGGGTTGCAGAAGACACGCCCGAGCCCAGTACTGAGTACACAGAGTGGGGAGGCGTCCGCCTAAGGAGGTGAAGACTCGGCAGAAAACACACACCCTGCGGGCCGGGCCGCCTCTGCAAGGTCCAACAGCCCCACCTAGTGCGCACAGAGCGGGGAAACGTCCAGATAGGGAGGCGGAGACTCGGCAGAAAACACATAGCCTGTGGGGCCGCCACTGTGTAATCCAGCACCCAGGGCCAGAGCGCACGGAACAGAGAGAAGTTCTACATGGGAAGTGGAAGCTCAAAAGAGATCACACACCCTACGGTACCATCCCGAGATCCAGCAGCCCAGTAGAGTCCAAGCTGACCAGAGAGGAGGCTCCCCGGAGAGGCCCAAG
>NW_007726647.1:110964-132575 GCF_000696425.1 Galeopterus variegatus | reverse complement strand
AGAAAAGAAAAACGAGCTGGAGTAGCTATTCTCATATCTGACAAAATAGACTTTAAACTAAAAACCATAAAAAGAGATAATGAGGGTCACTACATAATGATAAGAGGACTGATGCATCAAGAAGACATAACAATCATAAATATGTATGCACCCAATGTTGGAGCAGCCAGATTTATAAAACAAACTCTATTAGACCTAAAGAAGGAAATAGACACTAATACCATAATAGCAGGGGACCTGAATACCCCACTGTCAATACTGGACAGAACATCTAGGCAAAGAATCAGCAGAGAAACACAAAATTTTAATAATACTCTAGACCAATTGGACTTGGCAGATATCTACAGAACATTCCATCCAACATCCTCAGAATATTCGTCTGAGAAAATATGTGGGATAATTCCAATTTTTTTGAATTTGTTGAGATTTGATGTCTGAGAAAATATGTGGGATAATTCCAATTTTTTTGAATTTGTTGAGATTTGATGTCTGAGAAAATATGTGGGATAATTCCAATTTTTTTGAATTTGTTGAGATTTGATGTCTGAGAAAATATGTGGGATAATTCCAATTTTTTTGAATTTGTTGAGATTTGATGTCTGAGAAAATATGTGGGATAATTCCAATTTTTTTGAATTTGTTGAGATTTGATGTCTGAGAAAATATGTGGGATAATTCCAATTTTTTTGAATTTGTTGAGATTTGATGTCTGAGAAAATATGTGGGATAATTCCAATTTTTTTGAATTTGTTGAGATTTGATGTCTGAGAAAATATGTGGGATAATTCCAATTTTTTTGAATTTGTTGAGATTTGATGTCTGAGAAAATATGTGGGATAATTCCAATTTTTTTGAATTTGTTGAGATTTGATGTGGGATTCATCCCAGGGATGCAAGGTTGGTTCAACATACGCAAATCAATAAATGTGATACACCATATTAATAAAGCCAAACACAAGGACCATATGATCATCTCTATAGATGCTGAAAAAGCATTTGATAAAATTCAGCACTCATTCATGACAAAGACCCTCTATAAGTTAGGTACAGATGGAAAGTATCTTGACATAATTAAAGCCTTATATGACAAACCCACTGCCAACATCATCCTGAATGGGGAAAAGCTGAAAGCTTTTCCTTTAAGAACAGGAACTAGACAAGGATGCCCACTCTCACCACTTTTATTCAACATAGTATTGGAAGTACTAGCCAGAGCAATCAGAGAAGAGAAGGAAATAAAGAAGTGGAAAAGAAGAAGTCAAGCTATCCCTGTTTGCAGATGACATGATCCTATATATCAAACAGCCCAAAGCCTCTACAAAAAAACTCTTGCAGTTGATAAATGATTTCAGTGCAGTAGCAGGATACAAAATCAACACACAAAAATCAGTAGCATTTCTTTTCTCCGATAGTGAACAAGAAGTCAAGAAAGCCTGCCCATTTACAATAGCTACCAAAAAAATAAAATACTTAGGAATTGAGTTAACCAAAATAAGGAAAGGGAAACAAAATAAAAAAGAGGAAATAAAAACAGACAAGTCCAAACATAATGATAATTATATTAAATGTAAATAGTTAACCATACCAACTAAAAGACAGAGATCATCAGAATAGATAAAATACAAGACCCATCTATCTGCTATCTACCCAATTTAAAGATAAGATATAGGGCTGGCCCGGTGGTCCACTGTAGAGTGCGCCGCTAGGGAGCACGGCGGCGCTCCTGCCGAGAGTTCGGATCCCATGTGGAGACCGGTTCCCCCTCACTGGCTGAGCGCGGTGCGGGCGCAACACCGAGGGTTGTGATCCCGTTGCCGGTCCCCAGTACGGGTGCGACACCGAGGGTTGCGATCCCGTTACCGGTCAGTAAAAAAGACAAAAAGGAAAAAATATATATATAAGATATAGATAAGTTATAAGTAAAAGGATTGAAAATGATATCATGCAAACACTAATAAAAAGAAAGCTGGAATAGCTATATTCATATAAGACAAAGTAAACTTCAGAGCAAGGAAATTACCAGGAACAGAAAGGGCCATTACATAACGATAAAAAGGTCAATTCACTAAGAAGACAACAATCTTCGTGTGTATGCACCCACCTAACAAAAGAGCCTCAAAATAAATGAAGAAAAACATAATAAAACTGAAACGAGAAACAGACAAATCCATAATTATAGTTCAACACTTCAATATTCCTCTCTTAGTAATCAATACAATAAGCAGAAAATCAGCAATACAAAATAACTGGAACTGGATGTAACTGACATTTATAGAGCACTCTGCACAAAAACAGAATATGCATTCTTTTCAAGTGCACTGGGGAAATATATCAAAATAGAGCATATTGGACCTTAACAAATTTAAAAGAACTGAAATCATACAAAGTAGGTTCTCTAACCATAATGGAATTAAACTTGTTTGCTATAAATACACATTTCTATTGACAGTAATAGAACAGAATACATACTGTGCTGTATTCAACTTAATTTTTATCAGTAGGGCTGGCCGGTTAGCTTAGCTGGTTAGAGGGTGGTGTTATAACACCAAGCTCGAAGGGTTCAGATCCCTATACCAGCCAGCCACAAAAAAATTTTTTGTCAGTACTTGATCTCACTAGTGCAGACAGTGTGGCCACTTTTAAATAACCTTTGCTCATCAAAGTAAATCAAAGATATTACTTTGTATTTACATCAAGTAAATTGTTAACTACACAAGAAGTTGAGAGTACTACTTAAATTAAGTACTCAGTAACATATGTACTAATGGTTAAATCCTATAAAGCAGAACACTTCATACAACTAAAGTGATCTTAAAAGTTGTGTAAAAATCAAGTATCTACTACTTAGATAATACACTAACAAGTGCTAGAGAAGTATTATATATGAGATTGAACCACATGAAATTGACAATTATTAACTGGTTCAACCTAGAATAACGTAAGCATTCCTTGTTTAATATATGAGTAAACATTAAACATTCTAAGTGTGCTAGTCACTTCTATCAGGATGAATTACCTTGGATGTTGAGGACTGAAGTTCATTCAACCATTACTAAACGTATTCTGGAGATTTCTCACAACACAGGTTATTTGCAAATCTAGGATTTTAACATGTACTAGGGAAAGGAGTACTTAACATGAATACAGAACCTTTGTTCTACTTCTGTTTTCGGGGGTCTATTTTTCATTCTTAAAAAAACAAACAAAAATGTTGTTATATGTTGCGTGGACTCACTATAAAATAAGGATAAAGATCCATAAAGGCTCAAAACATTAAAAAAAGAAAGAGAAGGCAATAGGCCATTTCATACTACTCTTTTCCCTCCTCTACTCCAGCCACACTGGGCTCCGGGCTGTTCCTCAAACATGCAAATACAACACTCCTCCTCAGCGCCTGTGTTAACTGTCTCCCTCTACCAGAAATGCTCTTCTCAACTCCTTTAGATATCTGCTTAAATGTCATCTTCTCAAAATGGCCTTGTCTAACCAATATACTAAAACAGTATCCCTACTACAAGCCACTGTATTTTTTTTCCCTAGTTTATTGTCTGTCTTCCCCCTATAGAATATAAACTATAAAAGGAGAGCCCTTTGTTTTATTCACTGCTACATCTCCAGAGACTAGAATGTTAGCAGGCTCTCCTAAGAATCAGCAGAACAAGATGCTGCACAAAGACAGCATATATGCCTCCCATTAAACCTCGTCATAGATATAAAAAAAATATTTTATTTTCAAAAATATATACTAATGAGTGGCTGGATTCCCTAAACACAAAACATTAGTGCTAAAGCGTATGCATGCTGTAATTCTGCTGGTACAAAATGCTCTGGTTCTCCACACAAGACATTTGCCAATCCATCTTCCAGGAATCAAAAAATTCTGGCTAAAGATCCTTAGGGGAACACAGAGGCGGACTTAACGTATTAACGATATATAGTAATTAGACTACGTAATACCTGAGTCCAAACTTCTTGGTACCGAGCAAGATACTAAAAACCGAAATCGGGAGTGTTTGCCCTCTAGAGATACTGGGAGAAAAAAAGTCCTTTGAACTGCGCCCCCTTTTCTTGGCGCCAGGCTGGGTATGAGGACTCAGTCGGAGGTGCAGGGGGCAAGGGGTTTGGAAGAGACCCAGACTCCGAGCAGGACGGGGTGGTGTATCCGGGACACTCTCCTCCCCACTGATTTTCTCTCAGGAGAAAAGGGCAAGTTGACTGCGCCTACCCGTTCCCAAAAATGTTTGGGGGAGGGGTGATGAGGGCAGACGCCTCGCCTTCGCTCAGGCAAGCCCAGGCCCCAGCAGCGCTCCCCAATCTCCGGCTCACCCGGCTCCCGGTTGATCTCGATATCGAAGTGGCACTGCGGCCGGTCCTGCGCCCCCATCGCGACCGAGGCGGCGGCAAGAGCTGGGAGAGAGGGAAACGAAAGCGGTCAGGGTGGGGGGCTAGGGCGGGGCTGGGCGAAGTCCGCGCCACGGTCGCCTCGCGCCGGCCTGTCGCGACAGCGCAGGAGGCCAAGACGGGCCGCCCCCCCCGCCCTGGGCCTTCCGGTCCCCATGCAGCGCACGCATATGCAGGAGAGCTCTTCACCTTGCTGGCCTCCAGCCTGAGCGTCTCCCTGTGAGCAGACGAGAAAGCACTGAAACCGCAGGTTGAGGCCAACGCCACTAACGCAACGCCACCTCTTCTCCCGGTCCGGCCCCCTGTGCCACGCTAAGCCCCGCGAGAGTCTGGACAAATACCGCGAGAGCACAGTCTCTAATAGTGGGTTAACCGAAGGAGGCGGTGTAGGGAGCACGTGCACGCGGGCGTGGCCGGAGCTCTGGAGGAGCCTCCAGCTGGCTTTCCCATACCCATTTGCCCCGCCCATTGGAGTCAGTCGCCCAATCTAGGAGCCTTGGACGCGCCGGCTCCCTGCGCCACCTCGTCCTCTGGGGCTGTGTCCTCGCATTTGCCGATATCGCGAGACTTCCTTGTTGAGAGCCGGAAACGAGTTGTGCGTATTGAATTGTTGAGGTTTAGTAAGCCGAGCTGGACTCGGGGTTTGTTTTCTTTTTCGCGGGAGTAATTATGACCGCATCCTATTGTTAGACCGTTTGTCTCACTTTAAAAGCCTTTTAGGCTGAGCGTGTTCATTCCTGCTTTGGCGCCAGTGTCACTGGGATCGTTTCTGTTCCTGTGCTCACTGGCCATTCTACATCTTTTGTATCCTCTTGTAATAAATAATAGCTGTGACTGTATACTGAGTTCTGTGAGTCCTACTAGTGAACCATCAAACCTGGAGGTCATCTTGGGGACCCGCAACACAGAAATAGTATCAGAATTTGGCTTAAAAATATATACATATCTACATATACATGAAGGTACTTCAAAATGTTCATGGAAAAATAGATTTAAAAAATAGGAATTCAGGGCTCGCTGGTAGCTCATTTGGTTAGAGCATGGTGCTGACAGAACCAAGGTCAAGAGTTCAGATCCCTGTACTGGCCAGCTGCCAGAAAATAGGAATACTTCCATGAGCTTTTTGAAGTACCCTCATATATATATATATATATTTATACACACATAAAATTTAAGAACATATTTTTTGAAATCTTAGATTTCTTTTTTGTGGAAAATAAGAGGCAGACTATTTCATGGGATACGGAAAAATGTGTATTTTGATAGAATAACATCCTCACGGTGTTAGTCAAGATCAGATGGACTTTCTCCATGGAGAGAAGGGGATACGGCCACAGCAGCTTCAGGCACACATCTTTAAAACCTAGCAATCTGAGGGGAAAGCGTTTTTCCTGCCAGAACCCCTGAGAAAAATCCTGTGGAAAGATTCTGATTGGCTTGATATGCCCATCCTTGGCTTCAGTCTTGGTGGTCTGGGCAATGGCTAGATACTATGATTGAGTAGCTTAGGGTGGAGAAAGGCATAGAGGCATGGCAGCACAGAGATGGCCACTGAGGCAATGACTGTAAACTAAGAAGTCACCTCAATTGTGAATATTGCACCCATCTTTTGGCCTTTTAGGTTAGTGACTTTTTTGCCAATAACTTGTTTTAAAGCATGGCTGTACTTTCATAAATGTCTGCTGCTACAACCTCTTTTGGAGGGAGCTCAGGTCCCATCAAATGCATATGAAAAACTCACCATGACAAATACCTCTTGTCAGATAGGATCCTTACTCATTTTATGTTGATTCTACTTGTTTAGTGATTTTATCCTGTTATCGGGCACAGGTCCGTCTGCCTGCCCCAGACATAGAAAAAGTTAAATGTTGGTGAAAATGGAAGTCAGCTTTTACTCAGGAATACCAGTGACCTGAGGAGAGATATTAGGCTAACACATCTCTCTGCTAAACCTGAAGGAGAATGGCCCGACTAAAGCCATCTTGAAGACTCAGATTTACTAAGGGGTTTTAAAAGAGGGGGCTGAGGGAATGAAACATGGGAAACGAAAAGCAGGAGTGGGGGAAGACATGAGCCATGGGGACTCTGTGCAAGGAGCCAGGTGCAAGTTCTTACCGAGACTCTGTCTGGTTTCTGCTCCCATCTTTGCTGTTATCTCAGGGTCTGGATAGTACATGCCTCTTGGCAAGTCTGCAGCTTCAGGCTGGCTGGAAAACAATTTTACATTCATGAAAATGATGTCATCTTTTCCCATAACCAAGGTTCAAAATATCAAATAACCGTGGGAAAAGAGGGAACTCAGAGAAATGCATGCCAAAGAAAAAACTGTGTCCTTATAAAATGTGCCTACAGCCCATGAAGTTTTAGATCCCTACATGGCTTCAGTCCTGCTCACTTCGGTAATCCTCTAAATTCTGCTTTGAGTCCTTGGCTCTGATACTTTTTCTGGACACTAGCCTTTGCAAGTAGATTGGGTTTGCGTAAAAGTTTTTCAAGTGCCCTGGTGCTGATGGAAGCCATATTGGCTGAGCCAGTCCATCTGGGTCTACCCACCAACGGTAAGGTATTAGATAACTTGTGTCTTGATTTGGTCTCCCCCAGAAGCAAACCCTGAGACAATGATTTCAGTGCAAGTTATTTGAGAAGTGCTATGGTCTGAATGTTTGTGTCCCCCCAAAATTCATGTTGAAATTCTAACCCTCAAGGTGATGGTATTAGGAAGTGGGGCTTTTGGGAGGTGATTAGGCACATGAGGAAGGGAAGGCCCAATATGAAAGAGATTAATGCCCTTATAAAGGAGGCCTGAAAGAGACCCTTTACCCCTTCTGTCACGTGAGGTTACAGTGGAAAAGATGGCTGTCTGTGAACCAGAAAGTGGGCTCTCACCAGAAACCAAATTTGCTGGGGCCTTGATCTTGGACTTCTCAGCCTCCAGAACTGTGAGAATTAAGGTTGTTTGTAAGCCACACAGTTTATGGAATTTTGTTATAGCAGCCGACACAGACTAAGACAGGAAGTGACGCTGGAAAACTACATTCAGGGCATGGGGATGTAAAACAAGGAAGGTAATTGATAAAGTATGTGATGTTGAGCCAGTGGGTGATTGGAGCTTAATCCTGCTGGGGAACTCTGGGAACCAGCACAGAAGAAACAGCTGAGAATTATCCAGTCTGAGGGGTGAGGGAGCTGGGATTTTCATACACCATCTCCTGAGACTGTTTGGTTGAGAGCTGCTCCTAGGGATAGTTACCCCCACGTTCTTCTGGCCTGGGCATAGCAGACTTCCAGTTTTAGGGAAAAGTCTTCAGAAACAGAGATACAGAATCAGACTGTTGAGAGTCAGTTGGAATACAGTTAAAGGAAGAAAGTTCCGTGAAGTTGGAGTAAAGTTCAAGGAATGAGAGTAGGATGCTGACAGCTTCAGCTGTAACTGGCAAATCAATTTTTTGTTTGCAGACAAGGGAGTGCTCAGGAATTGAAAAGCATAGACTTTGTCTATGACAAATAAGAAGCACCTGATAATTTCCACATGGAATCCCTGCAGCCTCAATGTATGGGCACTTTCTTAGGCATCTCTGGCCCCACATAATGCCCTGGTTCATGCTGGGGTGTGGGTCTTTTTTATCTTGCCAGACTTAGGAGCTCTCTGAAGGCAGGGCCCAGTGCCCCTCCTCCTGTTTTTCTCACTATAGAGCCAAGCACCAGGCCTGGACAAACGAGGACTCATGTTGTAATTTTATCAATGAACACATAGGTGAATAGTGCTCTATAAATGGACTCCAGAGAGGGAAAAAAAACAGTTGGCAATGAAAAAAATAAGAGAGAGAGAAACAGTTGGAATGAAAGGCCTTTGTTTAGATGTTGCCTCTGCTGCACTGCTAGTTCCCTTTATGGTCATGCATCAGGTTCCTTGTTGTTCATCTCAGCTGCAATGTTACATCCTCAGGTCATCCCTTACTCCATAATCTAAAGTAGTCACTCAAACACTCCTCAACATACTACCTTGTTGTAATTCTCTGCAGAGCATTTATTATCATGAAGCTGTCCTTACTTACACTTTATTCTGTCTCCACAAATAAGAATAAAGGTTCCATGAGAGAAGGGACATTGTCTGGCTTCCTCACTGCAGTATCATCAGCACATACTAGTTAATCAATAAATATTTTTGAATTATTTAATTAAACACAAACAGAAATGAAAACAACTTCCCCTTGGTTTTAGGAAGGAAGGAGAAGGTTGTAGTGATTCAAGAGAACATCTAGATTCCAGAGGAATCTATGGGACTTTCATGGGGAACATAGGTAGCAGATTAATTAACTTCTTAAAACTGCTTTTTTAAAAATGGAATAGATGGGAAACATTATATATATGAGGTAGAGTAATAATAAAATGATACTATGTACCCATCTGTATTAGTACATCTCTGCTGCTTATAACAAAATACCTGAAATTGAGAAATGTGTAAAGAAATGAAATTTATTTGTCAGTTTCAGAAGCTGGGAAGTCCAAAGTCCAGGTAACATATATGGTAAGGGACTTTTTCTTTGGTGGTGACTCCTCACAGCAATGCAGAGCGTCACATAGTGAATGATGTGAGCAAAAGAGAGCTAAGCTTCTCAGTTGCTCTCCTTATAAAACCATCAGAACCACAACCATTACTCCATGAATGGATCAATCCATTCATGAAGGCAGAGTCCTCACAATCAAATCACACCTTTAAGGCCCCACCTTTCAATCACAATAACAGGATTTCCTACCCTCTTAACACTGTCACAATGGGGCTTAAGTTTCTAATACATGAAACTTTGAGGGGCACATTCAACCCATATCACCATCTTAAGAAATACACTCAGATCACCTCCAGTAATGGAGGTTTACTGCAAAGGTTCAAAGTCACATAAGATAGCACTGAACATCATTTCTTTGATAGTTATATTGTTAGTAGGAGTCTGCAAAGTTCAAACTGGGATATCAAGAGGCCTTATGAGGAAGTGGAAAAATAGCTTAATATTCCGTAGAATACAATCCGACCTCGAATGATCTACTGTCTGTTTTACCTGCCATATCCTCATGCCAGGAATGTAATAATGACAGAAGTCACCGCTGTTGCAAATCCTAAGAGGTAGGCTCAGACTCAGTGTGGGCTGTTGGGATATCAGCTTGAGCCAACGGGTTGGAGAAGGGCTCAGATGGGCTGAGTGGAGGCACAACACTTGAAGCAGGAGGTCCTCCGAGTCGAGAGTAGTGGTTAATATAGTCTAGTCAGGGTCACTATTTGTTCTTTGTTTTTTTGGGTTTTTGTCTTTAAATCATCTTGCACAACTATGTTGATTCCTGCATCCTTCAAGAGGGATGGCAGGTGCTTGTGCTTTGGGCTCTCTCTGAAGCAAACAGGAAGAGATGGGCTGGAGTGCAGACAGCTAGCTGGCCTGTGCCAGCTTCTCTAAGGTGTCTACCCTCTGGAGGGTAGGCTGTGACTAAAGCACCCTCAGCTGTTCTGAGGCTTCTGATTTGCTCTGATTCAGTCCTCTGCCTGCAGACTAAAACATCCTTGCAAAATACAAAGGGAACACGGGGTCACAAACCCCCTCCCTCCAGAGGAGAGCTGGGCTTTGTCTTCAAGGCTACTCCCATCCCACACAGGAAGCTGCACTTAACTGCTGTAGGTCACAGTGGCTTGCTCAGAGGCTCATACTCCCAGGCAGAGGAGACTCTGATGTTCTCTGATGCTTTCACCTCGATATGGGCTGCAGCCAGTAGCATAGTTCCTACAAGGTCGGACTCATGTTGTGCTGGTGGTAGCCTGCAGCTTTCCACTTTCTTCCGTCTTCTTCAATATCAAGGGGCCCATTTAAGGCAACCAGTGTCTCTCAGGTGGACATTTTTGGGACATTCTGCATGCTTCTCGAGGTTTCCACAGAATTAAGCCCCTACTGCCTACAGCAGTGACCTCAGTAACACACCCTTTTAGTGATTTTTTTTCTCCCTCCCTGTCTCACTCTCCCTCCTCTACTCCTGCTTCCTGAGATCATCTCCCAAATAAACTACCTGCCTTGTCTCAGGCTGCTTTCTCCAAATCCTTAGGGGAGGCTCAAATTGAAACATTAGCTCATGCTCAGATTCTAGCTGGAGCTAGACTGATGGCCAAACCCAAGTGTCTATGGGTGCCAGGCCCTATTTAAACTTGTCAAGCTGCCTAGTACAGAGGGACAGCTGCCATCCTACTCCAGCTGATGGTTACCATGTGGATCTGCAAGCCTAACATTGTTAGATGGCGTGGTCTACGCCATGGCAGAGTCCTAAAGGAGTCAGCTTGGGCTGCCCTCTCCGAGCTGGCAGGGCTGCTGGAGGGAGAGCTGCTGGCGAGGCCACAGCTACGAGCACTTGCTGCAACCAGAAGGGCTGCCTGCCTCGGCTTTGTGGCTTTTGCCTTCTCTTTCGATATTTTGGTTAGTGTGGCAGTTCTCTAAATTCCTAAAAGATTATAAAAATAACACAAATAATTATGCAGTCATTGAACTAAACATTCCCACGGAAGGATCCGAGTAAATTGGACAATTCAAAATTATCCCTTTGTCGGGCCGGCCTGTGGCTCACTCGGGAGAGTGCGGTGCTAATAACACCAAGGCCCCGGGTTCGGATCCTATATAGGGATGGCCGGTTTGCTCACTGGCTGAGCGTGGTGCTGACAACACCAAGTCAAGGGTTAAGATCCCCTTACCGGTCATCTTTAAAAAAAAAAAATTATCCCCTTGTGATAAATTGATCACACCAACATATGTTCCAAAAGCACCGCTCATGACTAAATATGAGCTGCAGCCTAATGTAAGTTGGCAAACATCATTTACTGGAGGTTATATTAATGGCAAGAGAATGGTTGGCATTAATGAGAAATTATATGATTGGGACAAATTAAGTATATGGGAACGAAACTGTAGAACCCCCTTTACTTGGTGGTGTCCAGTTTTAAATAAATCATTAAGAATCAGGTGTTGGGATAAAAATATATGCTGTAAAATTATTAAACCTGCAAAATTAGATCTTAGAAAAATAAGAGAGTGTAACTGGTTTTGTGAGGGATGGTGCTGTGCACAAGGACACTTTAACATTTAGATCAAGATTACAGGGCCACAGCAAATGCATAACCTTAAAATGTGCATGATAATGCTGCTCAAATATCCGCTGTTCTTTTTACATTTGGCTCCCACCAGGGAGGATGGATATTAACAGGGTGGATATTAACCACAGTTTGCTTACAGAGAAAGGTCACAAGATAACTTCAAGACAATGAAGGGATGGTTTGAATCTGATAAACCTGATTCCAGGAAATAGAAGCACGAGTTGATCACCTAAGACGTGCTGACCTCTAAAAAGGTTTCCTCCCTGCTTTATGGACCATTGATTTAAGCTTGCTGATACAATAAAAATAGTACCCCCAAAACCCCCCTGCAGAGAAAAATCTAAATAAAAGGCATTGTTTCATGCTCTACTGTGCTCCAGCTGCAACACACTGACAGCCCGCAGAGAGAGAACGTGCATATTGATGCATTGAGGTCTCTGTCTGTGTTTGTTATTTTCGCCGACCCTCCCTCTCCTTTTTTGGGTACCCACAACTTGACCGGAGCTGGTCTCCGGCAGTTAGAAATCCAGGCTTTAATTGGAAACCTACTTATTTTTAAACGTTAGCAACTAATTCAAAACTAAATACACTGCACAGCCCCAACACATCTACTGACCAGATCAGGCCCATGAGCAGCCTACTTGTGCCAGCTGGTATACAGTATGGGCACCAACCCCATGAACATGGAGAAGGAAGACTACAAATGGGCTAAAAACTGTTAAGGATGTCAGATTGGGTGATGGAGCAAAGGAACAGACTCTCCGCAAGATTTGAAAAAGCCTAGAGTAAGGGCCAGAGCTAACACACATTGAGTGTTCACCAAGTGCTCAGCTCTCAACCACATTATCTCAATCTTACAACCTCAGGAGGCAGATACTATTTTCATTATTCCCATTTTAGAGGTGAGGAAACAGCTCTCAGAGGTTAAAGGGATAGAACTGGGATTCAAAATGAGTTATCTCTTCACTATTTACATATTACAGCCACCCTGAGTTGCAACCCTTGACTCCAACAAAAGGAGCAGGAACCTGGGATTCTAATTTTGGGTTCACTTCCAAGAATCTCTTTGCTTCATTTTACAGATAAGTCTCAAAGAGGGAAAGTTTTTATAGAATACAACTAATAAAAGCAGAAGTGTTGATAAAATTAGAAAATCACCACTATGCAATCCCTAATGAATCAAAAGATCAAAACTGGGTAGATCATAATTTAAGTAAAAGGCTGTTGGGAACTTGGAAATAAATCAAATCTGGTCACTTCCTGATGTGATGCAAACACAAGTACTTACCACCTCCGATGACATATTCTAGCCAAAAATAATAGAACTTTAGTCTGAAAGAGCCTCTAGATCTATCAGTTTATAGGAAATGTGGGTGAGTGTGTATGTTTTCTGTTGTTTATAACAGAATACCTGAAATAAGTAATTATAAAGAAAAAGTATTTATTTCTTACTTTTTCTTTATAATTTCTTTATGGAGGCTGGGAAGTCCATAGTCCAGGGGATGCATCTGGTGAGGGCCTTCTTGATTGTGACTCTCCACAGCGATGCAAGGTGTCACATGGCGAGAATGGGCTGAGCAAGAGAGCTAATCTCCTTACTTGCTCTCCTAATAAAACCATCACAACCATGCCCAAGATAACTCATTCCTTCATGAATGGATTAATTCATTCATGAGGACACAGTCCTTATGATCCACTCACCTCTCAAATGCCATAATCAGATTTCCCACCCTCATAACACTGTTGCAATGGGGATCGAGTTTCTATTACATGAACTTCTGGGGGACAAATGTGACCCATAGCACAATGGGACATATTTAAAGACACTACTAGGACACAAGTGGATGGATCAGAACATGAGAAGTTCTAGAGCAGAGGACCTAGTTTTTTTCAACAAATGGCAAAGTAAAGAGGGGGAACTATTAAGTATTTTTAATCCTTTTTTTTTTTTTGGTAGCTGGCCAGTACAAGGGGAATTGAACCCTGGACCTTTGCAATATCAGCATCAGGCTCTACTATTAAGTATTTTTAAAGCTACTTAATGGAACATCAACACGGTGCAATGTGTGCATCGTTTGGATCCCAATTCAGACCAATGAACAAAAAGACATTCTGTGATAACTGAAGAAAAGTGAACATCATCTATTAACAGATAATATTAGATAATTAAGAATCACTATTAATTTTATTGGCAATAATAATGGTATAGTTGTTACATACCTTATAGTTAAGTCCTTAACAGTTTTTCTGGAAAACCAAATGGAACAGTTATTACATGAAAACTTCTAACCCTCATATCAGTCTTTTGCAGAAAAGCAAGCTTTGTTTCAAAGCATCCTGAAAAGAGCAGTTGGGGGACCACAAACTTGGTAGGAGGGAGCACACAGTTACATGTCCATTTGGCAAGGTGTCAGCTGTGAGTCTCACCAATTCCTGCTGTTTGCCCAACACCTACTTGGTTTCCTCTTCAGGTTGAAACTAAAAAGTAGGCTTGAAGATGCCCATGACATTATTCTTATCCAAACTTGCTCCCATTTCAGGAAAGAGAACACCTGGGGTCAACTTTTTGAGGGATCTGCTTAATTATTAAATAAATATTTACACTGAGAATACAGTTAAGTTAGTGGCTTTCTTCACATTCTCATGTTTTTAAAAGAGCCACAGAGGTTTCATTCATGTTTTCAGCAGTTGAGTTGGTAAAGATCCTGTCTCCATTTCATAGGAAATGGATTACATTCAATTACTCCTCACAACAGCCAACTGGAAGATTATTTCATTGGTTTTGAAGTACTGGTTGGGCTGGCATCTGCGATGGTAGCCAAATAAATGAGATTTCTATGTAACACATGCTGGTACCTATGGTGAAAAACGGGTAAAAATTAGAGGCTTGTTTTCATTGACCATGAACAAAAAATTGGAAAAGAGTTTACCCACTCTAGTGGAATGGCTCATCCATCAATTGGATGATTCAGTGTTATCAACCTTTTTGTTTAACATATTCAAGGAAAATGTTACTCATTCTCACATCACTTCCACAGCTCTAGGCCAAGCCACTGTCACTTCTTGCTTGAACTATTACAGTAGTCTCCTAACTGGTCTCCCTGATCTACCTTTGCACCTCTACTTTATTCTCCACACAGCAGTCTTGTACAAAAGTGATCCTTGTACAAATTAAGTCCATACCTTATGTTATACTTCCTGTTTAAAACCCTCCAAAGACTCCGATCTCATTCAAACTAAAGCTGAACCCTTCTTTTGACCTACAAGGCCCTACATGATTTGGGCCTCCAGCTACCTCTCTGATCTCATCTCCAGTGATTTTCCCTTTGCTCACTGAGTTCTGGCCATAGTGGCCTCTTTGCTGTGACTTGAAGATATCCAGCACACTCCTGCCAGGGGGTTTTTCCACCTGATGCTCTCTCTGCCTTTCTTATCTGCATACCTGGCTCCCTCACCTCAGGTCTCTACTCAAATATCACCTTATCAGAGATTGTCTGTATAAAGTAGCACCCCTCCCCCCACTTATCCTGCTTTATTTGTAATCGAAGCACTTATTGTTATGTGCTTACTTATATATTTCCTCTCTCCAAATCCTAGAGTCTAGAATATCAGCTCCATTAGAGCAGAGCTGCTGTTTTGCTGCTGATCCAGTACCTGAAATGGCGCTTGGTACTCAGTAGTAAAGTATTTTTTGAACGAACTTCAGGAAGGGACAAGACACTTCCATGATAAATGTGTGCTTACTACGGCAGTGATTCTCAATCAGGAGGTAGAGTTCCCCATCCAGGAAGATAAATCGGACCAGGGCTCAGGAAGCTTGGCCTGTGCAATGTGGAAAAAAACCCACTAGGAGATTCTGATAACTTTTTTACCCTTTGGTTGAGAATCACTGTACCAAACAAAATATTTTGCAACCATTTTCCATATAGAAAAACGAGAAAGTGTCTAATATAAATTTTAAAAAAGCAAATCACCAAATGCCAGAGTCAAATGTAAAGACTTAGCCCAAAATGGAAATCTCTACTATTCCATTGAGGTATTCAAGTGAGGAATTGTAGGTGATTTTAAAAAACTCTTTAAGGGGCCGGCCCGTGGCTCATTCGGGAGAGTGCGGTGCTGATAACACCAAGGCCACGGTTTCGGATCCCATATAGGGATGGCCGGTTAGCTCACTGGGTGAGCGTGGTGCTGACAATACCAAGTCAAGGGTTGAGATCCCCTTACCGGTCATCTTTTAAGAAAAATAAATAAATTAATTAATTAAATAAAAAACTCTTTAAAATTTTGTAGGTGACTTTTTTTTTTTTTTTTTAGGGAGTAGAGAAAGAATGGCTTTCTTAAACATTTCTTCAGTAACCGTGAAATAATATATTTTTCTATAAAAAATGGGGCATACTTTCTAGATTTGGAAAAGTGACTCAGACTCTATTTTCTCTTCTTTTGGTGTCTGACTAGAAAGCACGTAAAATTACCATGCAGAATTTACCCCGGGCTTAACTTGGAGCTCCTTTGTTGGTCTTTGTGTGTGTCACTCACAGACTGACTGCAAGTTAGAAATGGGAAGGAGCTTAGCACTCAAATGATCAGATCACCACACTTAACAGAAAAAGGATGAGGCAGGGACCCATGATGACAAACGGGTCTTGACTCTCATTTCCTGAGCCTATTTTCCGTGTTCTCCCCTCCCCATCCTTGTCATCAGCTGGCATGGCTTCATGTGAAGGAGGTTTTGCATCGAGAATAATTCAAGTTCTGAAGACGGAGCCACATCTGACTCCAGGCTCCACAATGTACTGGCTGCATGGTCTTGGGTAGATAATCTCTTTGAGCCTGTCTTTCCTCAAATGTAAAATACGTCTCATCTGCGATCAAACACCCAAGACTTCTAGTTCAAGACAGCTGCTCCATTACCACATCTGACCTCCCCTCCACTCAAGGGTCAGGGACGGGAGGGGAGGCACTTACTGGACGCACTCGTTCGCCCGGCCCTTGTTTTGATACTCCACAATACAGCGGATCAGCTGGTCATTCTCCTCCAGAAGCTGAAAGATCAGAGAAAGGATCAGTGCAGTGCGATGTCAGGACGGCAGGGAAGACTGCAACCTCCTTCCCGCCCGTGCCGGGCTGTCCTGTGCCGGCGACTTTGTTCACTTTGTTCCCATCTTACTCCATACCCCAGCAGGTCAACACCCTTCGCAGACTGCAAGTCAGCTGGGATGCCGCTCATTCCAAGAAGCTCCCACACTCCGCAGCCCCTCGGGATCCCGACTCCCCTCGCCCGCGTTGACGCTCACCCGCTGGATAGTCTCTTGATTGACTTCCGCTTTGCCCCTCAGCCAGTCCGGAACGAAGGCCACTGACATCCCGAGGAGCCTGGTCCGAACTCCGCCTCAGGAACCGCGGACCGCAGTGCGTCCAGACCGTAGCCAGCCAGCCGCCTCAGACGCACTACGGCGGCCACAAGGTCCCAAGATCAGTGGGGCCTACGCTCTCTACACTGACCGGATATTCCCGCCTACGGGAACGGGAGGGACGACATCTGCGATTGGACGCGAAAGAGCCATACTCAGAGCTTTCCTCGGGCCCCGCCCCTAGAGATCCGGGGCGGTTTGCTATCCTTTGCGCTTGCGCATTCTGGAAAGTGAACCTGGAGGGAGGGGCCGGGGCTAGTGCTGGCTCCTTGAGTTTTAGACTGTGTATTGTGAGTTTCTTTGCAGGCGCAGTTTGCCCGGCGTCATGCAGAATTCCTCACTTTTGACATCAGTCTGGTGTCTCCGGGCTTGCGTCCGGAGCGTGAACCCTGGGCATTGTCTCCTGCTGGGCCAAACCCCGCAGGGCCACGAAAACACTGGTGTTAGCTTTGTTCTTTGCTGAGGGAGAAACTCACGAATGTGCCGAGCTTATTAGGTTTAAACCCCTAAAAAGCCCTAGTATTTTCTCCATTTTATAGATGAGGAAACAGAGGTTAAGTAACTTGCTGAAGGTCCCATAGCTACTAAGGGCAAAGGCAGTATCTGAACACCTGTAGTCTGGCTTTAGAACACTCACTCTTAACTACTATCCCGTACTGTCTACGCACCATACTGCAAAGGTAGTTTGCTGCAAGATGCAAGGAAGAATCTAGGTCTACCCTCCTGGGCCACATGGTTACTCCTGGCGACCGCTACAGCTCTGAAGTGGTTGTAGTCTTCTAGCCCATCCATGGCGGACATGGCAACGAAATTGATTTTCCTTGCAGCACAGAGTGAGCAGTGGCCACTTTATTTAGGACAGAGATCCTGGGAGCCTGCACTTCTCAAAAGGGGAGCTTCCTAGAGCTTCATGTGTCTGGGTTGTGGCTCTGATACAGGTAACATGCATGAGCTAGGGCAGGACTCAGGGCTTCCTGGTTCCCGAGCCCACACTGTTAACCCCACATCAGGCTCCCTCCCCAGGAAATTTCCCCAAGGAAAACAAAAGAATGGGCAGAGGAGGAACCATCAGGAGCAGGATGTGGGCGCTGCTTAGTCCTACTCAACCCTATCCCTGTTTAGACAAGTGGTTCAACATTCAGGGAAAGCCCTCCAGGAGAAGAGATGTCTCAGTAGGAAGGAGTGGAGGTTAAGCAGGTGACAGGTGTCCAGAGTCTGGGTTCTCCTAAGAGCAATGGGAACCATGGATGGTTTTAGGCAGAAGAGTGATGAAGTCAGAGATGCATTTTAGAGTTTTCCTGGCTGTAATATGGTAAAAGTTAAGGAGGACAGCTAGATAAGAAGCAAAAACAACAGTGAGAAGTATGCTACAGGCATGCAGGCCAGAAATAGTGGGAGCAGTGAAATAAGTGTGCATTTGAAAAACATTAAGAGTAGATTTCACAGGCCTTAGTGATTGAATGGGGAAGGAAATGGTAGGGGCAATTAGGGATGACTTCCAGAATTCTGGCTTGGGCAACTGAGAGACTGGTGATGCCACTTATGGAGGTTGGGAACAGTGGGAAAGAAGCTGGACTGGAAGAGAGGGTGATAAATTCAGTTGTGGAAATGTACAGTTTGAGGTGATGTCAAACAGAGATGTTGAAGTTCATGGCTGGCTATTTGGGTATGGAACTCAGGGACAAGAGCTGGGCTGGAGATAAGCTTTGAGAAACATCACTTGTGGGAAGTGATTGGAACCATGTAGTGAATAAGACTGCCCAAGGAGAGTGTGGTGGTTTCCCTCATGGTAGAGGAAAAGAAGCTGCTAGGAGGCTGAGAGGAGAAAGATAGAGATATAGGAAGTGGAAAACCAGAGAATGTAGGGTCATAGAATTTAAAGAAAAAAGAGTGACTGAGGGCTGGCCGGTGGCTCACTCAGGAGAGTGTGGTGCTGATAACACCAAGGCCATGGGTTCGGATCCCGTATAGGGATGGCCGGTTAGCTCACTGGCTGAGCGTGGTGCTGACAACACCAAGCCAAGGGTTAAGATCCCCTTACCGGTCATCTTTAAAAAAAAAAAAAGAGTGACTGAGAAGGAGAGGTAGGGTAGCAATGACAAATGCTGTTGAAAGGTCAAGTAAGATAAAGACTAGATCTTTGATGTCCTTGATGAGGGCAGTTTCAGTAATGCAGTGAGGCAGAAACCAGAATTGCAGGGGACTGAAAAATGATGGGAAAGGTGAAGCAATGGAGTGTTCAGACATAGGCCATTTTTCTAAGAGGTTTGGCTGTAAAGGAGAGTAGGGAAAGAAGGTGGCAGCGGAGGGAAAGGAGTTGTTGGGAGCTGAGGGACATCACTTTAATGGTTGCTCTTTCTTCAGTGAAGAAGGCTACTGGGAGATCAAGGGGGGTAGAGTTGAAAGGTGGAAGATCTCCAGAGCACACAGGAGATTTGGAAGTTGGTGTTGGGGAGAATGTGAGTGCCAGCTAACTTGGCAAACATAGGACTGTTGGACGGTGTTGAGGACCTGGTTGAGGCTGGCAATGTACATAGCACTGATCTGTGTGGTTGTGCGATTTTATCCAGCAGCACTTACAGCCCAGGAGCAGATTCAGAGAAGACAGATGGTTGGATTCTTCCAGGATTGGAATGCTGCCAGGTGGGTGTGACAGAAGGATAATTGTACAGGGATTTAAGCATATTGGGAAGAATATGGTGGAAGTGATGGACCCTGGACTCTCAGCTGATGGGGAAGGAAGTGAAGGCTGGAGGAAGCAGATAAACAGAACAAAGTAGAGAGACAACTGGATTAGAGGTTTCTGCAGGCCAGAGAACAGTGGGAGGAATTCAGAGAAGAGCTGAAGGACAGGTCAGAGGTCAGGTGTCTGCATTTATAACTTCAGAGGTGGAGCTCTTCTGTGGTGATGCAGAGGTCCAGGGTGTGACCCTGGGAATGAAGGCATGAAAGAGGCCTAGATGAAAAAAGTGAGTCTGGAGCCAAAGTGACCAATGGTTGGAGATGAAGGCTAGGACTTCAGGCATTATGTCTTGCCCTGTTGCCCAATCCACCGTGGTGCCAGGGTCACACCAACTGAGTCAAAGGGTGTAAGTCCCTATTCTAAAACATTTACATCACAGGTTTTGAGAGTCCAAGGCTTCGCATTTGAGAGTTTCAGGATTTTATAGCTGTAGCACCAATTTTTCTCCTCCTATCTAGGCCACAGCCTTGTCTTTGGTAACTGTGGTGGAAGAACTGTTAAGAGTAGGAATGTACTTTGAAAGGGAATTCTAGCCTCTTCCCTAGCACATATAGTACAGGGGTTTCATCTCCTTTACCAACCCTCAATCTCCTGTTTTTTCTCCTTCTTCCTAGCTGTTATGACCTACCCTTATTATTATTTGCAACACAGGCCATCTGTGACTCAGTGTGGGAAGGGAGTACGCAAGGGCATGAATACCAGGAGGTGGTGATGCTTGGAGGCCCATGTTGGACTTTACCACACTCTCTTCTGTTTTCATCTTCTAATTTTTCTCTGCTTCAATTTCCACCCATGTGGTGATGACTTTCAAAAGTCTATGTCCAGCCCAAACCTCTACCTTGAACTACAACCTGTATATTCAACTTCTGTGTTGACATCTGCATTATCCAAAAGGCGACTGATGCTCAAAGAGGAAAACTGACTTCAAGGGTTCTCCAGAGAGACAGAATCAACAGGATATCTATACCTGTATATCCATATAGATATCTAGATAGATATACATATATGAGAGGGGATTTATTAGAGTAATTGGCTCACGTGATTATGGTGGCTGAGAAGTCCCAAGGTAGACTGTCTGCAAGCTGGAGAACCAGGGAAGCTGGTGGTGTTGCTCAGTCTAAGTCCACCCTGTCTTGGACTTGGTCTCAGAACCAGGGAAGCTGATGGTAACTGTTAGGACCCAGAAGAGAAAAGCGCCATGTTTTAGGGAGTGCCTCCTTTGGGGTCTTCTATGGGGCCTTACATTCCTCCCTTTTTCCTCTATTGGGGATAAGGTCGTTGAGGTCTCCGAACTACTTCCTGCTGGAGGGGGGCGTCATGGGAGGAGGAAACAGGGAGGAGAAAGAAACCCCCATTATACCCCAAAGGAGAGTGGTGAACAGGGTGATTTCAAGGGGAGAGAAATCCGTGAAAGTTCCTTGGAGCCATAGGTCAGCCATCTGCTGTGTCCAATGGGCGTAAGAGGTTGTGGGGAAGATCATCCATGCATCTGCAGCTACAGTGGTCAGGAACAAGTGCCACTGGTGACTTAGATCCATTTCAGCAAGATGTCAGGCATTCTATTGAGGAGTAGGAAGGGTCTTCCATGGCCAGCAGCTGGTAATTTCTAAGTAAAGGCTGGTTAAAAGCTTGGTTAGAAATTTTACTTACCTGAATAATGCAGGGTAGATAATAGTTGGAGGTCCTGCGACAGGCCATATCCAGGTTAGGAGAGGATTGTGGAAAAAGGAAGAAAAGGGTTAGAGTTGGACGTGGCCCGGAGGCCAAGGGAGGGAGAGGGCTTGAGATAAATTTTGTATTATTTGAGCGGTGAACTCTGGGCCGTTGTCCGTTTGTATGGAAGAGGGCATTCCGAATCTTGGGATAATCTGGGAGAGGAGTATGGGGAAGCCACAGTGGTGGCCCTCTTGTTAGTGGTGGGGAAGGCCTCTATCCA
>NW_007726647.1:109007-109508 GCF_000696425.1 Galeopterus variegatus | reverse complement strand
TGTCCAGCAGCCAGGGCACGAAGGCAGGGAGCCCAGCCCCGGACAGTAGAGACTAGTTGTTTGGACAAGTATGCTACTGGGGTGAAGGAGGGGCCATATGTTTGTCCTAACACACCCAGGGCTTGTCCGTCCCTTTCATGTACGTAAAGGGAGAAGGGTTTAGTGAGGTAAGGTGGGTGTAAAGCAGGGGCCACGACTAGAGCCTGGTGGAGTTTTTGGAATGGCTTATCTGGTAAAGATGATAGGGGTTCATTTTGGTCTCCTTTTGCAAGGGCATATAGTGGGCAGGCCAATAAAGAGTAATTTGGGATCCATGCTCTAAAGTATCCCGCTGGGCCTAAGAAGGATAGAATTTCTGCTTTAGTTTTTGGAGTGGGTAGAGACTCTAAAAGCGGTACCCTATTAAGGGTGATGGCCTTCCGAGAAGGAGATAATTCAAGTCCTAGATAAGTAACTTCAGTGAGGGATATTTGGGCTTTAGAAGGTGAAATGCGATACCCT
>NW_007726647.1:106895-107783 GCF_000696425.1 Galeopterus variegatus | reverse complement strand
GTTAATGGAGGTGTTTTATGGGGAAAAATTTGTTTTCCTCCTACCCCGACTATAGGAGTACTGGGTGTAGTTGGTCCCTTAAATTCTTTAAGACCAAAAATGTGTGCCCCTGTGTCTAAGAGGAAGGAAATAGGACGACCATCTACAATAATAGTTACCCTGGGTTCGCTTTTTGTGATGGTAATGGTCGGGAAGGACCCAGGGCCCCTTCAATCTTCCTCGGCCAGTCCCAACAAAGGTGTCCGAGATGCCCGGGATGGCTGGGGTTTGGTTGGCCAATCTCTCCTTCAGGTGAATGGGCAACCGGAGCCCCAAGGTCCCCTTCTTTGACACTTGGGGCATGGAGTGGTGGGTGGTCTGGGCGAGGGGCAGGATCGCAACCAGTGACCTTCCTTTCCGCATTTGAGGCATGCCCCAGGGGGAGTTTTGGAGGCGGAGGGCCCAGAAAAGCATCCAGGAGATGGTCTGATGATCTGGGCCAACATCTGAAAATTGGCCAGGTCAGCCTTTTGTTTTCATCGTTCTTTTTCCTCCTCCCTATTGTGGAAAACCTTAAAGGCCACTGATAAGATCTCAGTTGGTGGAGTAGCAGGGCCCTGTTCCAGTTTTTTAAATTTAGTTTTAATGTCGGGGTAGGCTTGAGCCAAAAAGTATGTCATGAGGATATGGCGTCCCTCCTCTGAGGAGGGATCCAGGTTGGTGTATTGCTGGGGAGCCTGAGTTAGTTGATTGACGAACTCAGATGGAGTTTCCTCCTTTTTTTGGAGAATTTCTTGGACCTTTTGGAAATTAACAACTTTGCGGGCAGCTTTTTTAAGACCAGCTATTAGGCAGGAGGCAAATTGGTCTCATGCCTGAATACCCTCCATTGTATTATAACCCCAATGT
>NW_007726647.1:104262-106605 GCF_000696425.1 Galeopterus variegatus | reverse complement strand
AGCTTGGGCTTGATATCAGGCTCTAAAGACAAGGTTTTTAGGTTTTTTTATAAGGCATTGGAGGGGAGAATCTGCTACAGGTGACGAGGGGGAAGCTCCCATGTTAAAGCAGGAAGGAGAGTGAAAGACAAGGAGGTGGAGAAGGGAAAAATTCCTTCGGCCAGAGGGAGGGAAAGACACAAATATAGAGGGCGTCCCCACCTATATTCTGTCAGTCCCGGAGGTTCAGAGACGAACCGGGAGGGAGGAGGATAGAAGTCATCACTTTACCCTCCATCACCTCGGCGAGGGCGAGTGCCCGGAGGCTCGACGGAACCCAGCACCGGGATTTTCGGGAGCCCTGGGCTCGGAGAAACAGAAATACCAGATTGAAGGAAAAAGTGAGAGAATGGGAGCTTCACCCTGAAGAGGTCGCCTCTAGTTGGGCTGGGAAAGGAGGGGAATGTGGATTGCCTAATGTGACGAGAGAATACCTAGGGGTCTGCCCAGTGCCCTGAAGGCCGTGGTGAGGTGTATTCTCTGTCTTAGGGCCGGGCGTCAGAGGGATACCAGACGATTACGGTAGCCCAGCCTAAGATGGTGCCCCCGGATAGAGACTTACGTTTAGGTGAGCTGGTGGTGGGTGCGGAGAGCCAGCGCCGGAGAAAACGGATGAGGGCGAAGCATCAACAGCGGGAACTGCCGAGAGAGTGAAGGAGGTCCGAGAAGGAGTCCCCTCGGGTAAGGGGTGAGCTCCTCCCGGGTTTCGGCACCAATGAAAGGACGACAGGACCCGAGCTGACAGTTCACCAGAGAAGTTCCGCTTTATTCGGGGGAGAAGCATACATTTATATAGAGCCAGGTTCCGGGAGAGGGTGGTTAGTACATGGGGCGGTAGTTGATTGGCCGGGGGCGGGTAATGATTTCTGATAGGCTGCACCTTGGTGCCGGCGAGATTGTTAGGACCCAGAAGAGAAAAGCGCCATGTTTTAGGGAGTGCCTCCTTTGGGTTCTTCTATGGGGCCTTACAGTAACTCTCAGTCCGAGGCCAATGGCTGGAGAACCTGGCAGACCATTGGTGCAAGTCCCAGAGTCTCAGAAGTGCCTCAAATTCAACTTGTCTAAAATGGAACTAGTGATCAATCTTCTCTCCCAAATCAGATCCTCTTTTAGTGTTCCCCATATCTGTGAATCACTCCACCATCCACCATCCATCATCCATCCATTCATCCAAGGCCTGAACAGTGGCATCATCCCTGAGGCTACTTCATCACCTCTTCACATCCAGGTTATCACCAAGTCCTGCTGATTTTGCTCCTACATTTCTTTACAGCCTGCCCAGTCATCTTCCTCTTCACCATTGTCCCCGTCCACTCTCCAGCCACATCCTCTTTTGCCCAAAAGACTGCATTGGCTTCCCGGCCAGTCTCACAACAGCTTGTTTGAGCCTTTTCTATTTTGATCTTAACTTTAGCAGTCAAAGTGATTTTTACAAAAAGCAAATTTGATTAGTTTTCCACTGTCCTCAACTTTCCACTATAGCCTATAAGATCCTATATAACATGGCCCCTTCTATTCTCTCTGGTGGCTGTCACTCTACTCTTCCACTCTCTAAACTCTGGGTTTCTTTTCTTTTTTTTGTATGTGGTAAAATATATACAAGGTGAATTTTACCATTTCAACCATTTTTAAGTGTATATTTCTGTGGCATTTAGTTCATCCATATTGTTGTGCAACCATAACCTGCCGAAGTCCAGCTTCAGTGAGGGGTGGGTACCCGAAAAGGGAGAGGGAGGGTCGGCGAAAATAACAAACACAGACAGAGACGTCAATGCATCAATATGCACGTTCTCTCTCTGCGGGCTGTCAGCGTGTTGCAGCTGGAGCACAGTAGAGCATGAGACTATGCCTTTTATTTAGATTTTTCTCTGCAGGGGGGTTTTGGGTACTATCCTTATTGTATCAGCAAGCTTAAATCAATAGTCCAAAAAGCAGGGAGGAAACTTTTTTAGAGGTCAGCCAGTCCTTTCCTTTCGTCAGCATGTCTCAGGTGATCAACTCATGCTTCTTTTTCCTGGAATCAGGTTATAAAATCCGAACCATCCCTTCATTGTCTTGAAGTTATCTTGTGACCTTTTTCTGTTAGCAAGCTGTGGTTAATATCCACCCTATTAACAGGGTGGCAGCTATTTTGTCTTAAATGTAAATGAACCTACTGTTCATATGGAAAAAGAACAGTGGATATTTGAGTAGCATTATCATGCACATTTTAAGGATATGCATTGGCTGTGGTCCTGTAATCTTGATCTAAATGTTAAAGTGTCCTTGTGCACAGCACCATCCCTCACAAAACTAGGTGTACTC
>NW_007726647.1:28579-104089 GCF_000696425.1 Galeopterus variegatus | reverse complement strand
CATGCATATTTTGAGGTTATGCATTGGCTGTGGTCCTATAATCTTGATCTAAATGTTAAAGTGTCCTTGTGTGCACAACACCATCCCTCACAAAACCAGTTTAACTCTCTTATTTTTCTAAGATCTAATTTTGCAGGTTTAATAATTTTACAGAATATATTTTTATCCCAATACCTGATTTTTAATGATTTATTAAAACTGGACACCACCAAGTAAAGGGGGTTCTACAGTTTCGTTCCCATATACTTCATTTGTCCCAATCATAATTTCTCATTAATGCCAACCATTCTCTTGCCATTAATACAATCTCCAGTAAATGATGTTTGCCAACTTAGATCATATTTTGGACGTCCCCTAGGGGGATACCAAATTTTTTCTTTCCCCATTTTATATCCCATGTAACCATATACCCAGATGGTGGGAAGAGGATGGGGACTTCTTTTATTTACTAATTTCTCTGGTAAAGGCAATTGCTCATGATTAATCGTGACCGATGTTTTTGAAACATCTGTTGGCATAATTAATTGACTCAAAAGGGATAATTTGGAATTGTTCAGTCTTCCCAGCTCTTTGGTGGGACTATCTAATTTTATGACAACAACTGTTTGTGTGTCATTTTCTGCGTCTTTTGGAAACTCAGGAAACTGCCATGCTGACCAAAACATCAAAAGAGAGCGTAAAAGCAGTACCACTATGCCAAGGCAGAGATCCTTACAGCGAAAGCAAGTGCTCGTAGCCGTGGCCCTGCCAGCAGCTCTCCCTCCGGCGGCCTTGCCAACTCGGAGAGCGCAGCCCAAGCTATTCCTTTCAGGACTCCGCCATGGCGTGGACCGCGCCAATCACCACTATCCATTTCCAGAACTTTTTCATCTTCTCCCACTGAAATTCTGCACCCATTAAACACTAACTCACCATTTTTCCCTCTCCCGGTTTCTTTTCCTCCCTCATAGGAGCCCTGCTGACTTCCACACGGAGTTCTTTATACCGTGATCCCTCCATCTGAAACACACTTCCTCTCTCTCCTTTGCCTAGTCACCTGCTACTCAGCCAGTGTCACGTTCTCAGGGAAGCCTCCTAAGACCCACAAGTCCAGGCTAGAAGCTCCTTTAAATTCTCTTAACAACTCTGCTCCTCTCAGAAGCAGTTTGTATTTACACAGTGTTCAGTTGTTTGATGGGGGCTTTCACTCTGCTCTCCTCTCTCAGCTTAGTTTTAGTGTCTGGAGTTCCTCGCTGTGTCCACAGTTCCTGGCACACAGGAGGTGCTCAATACTCGTTGAAAGAATAAATGGACGAATTCTGTTACCCAGTCTCTCTCCTGCTGGCCATCCATTTGTGGGGTGCCTCCGTCCCCAGCCTGGGCGTGTCCCTCTAGGGTCGGACTTTGACACCCCATCCAGGCAGTAGGCAGTGCTCCTTGGTTTGCCTATCTCAGGCCTCCCGCCCTACCTTGCGGACCGCGGAACCCACGCCCCGGGGGTGCCGCTCCATTACGCGGAGCCTCCCGTCCTCCAGAAGTCAGTCCTGTCCGCTATCTCGGCAGGAATCGAGCTTAGTCCACAAAGCCTCCTCGCAACTCCGGGCATAAGAATTACAGGCTTGGGCCTCAAACCCACGAAATGAGAGCCGGGCGGTGGAAGAAAGTTGCGACACGGACGCCCGCGGCCCAGTCACGCCCCCTCTGCATTTGGGTCGCGGCCCTTTAAGAACTACTTCATTCACGACCTGGCCGGGACAGGGCTGTAGAGGCGCGCCAGGATTGGTCGGCTTGCAGGGGTTGCTAAGCAGCAGCGAATGCGGTCTCAAGGCTCGCGCACGCGCATCATCGCCTACCTGCGCTCGGGCTTCTGGTGATCTGAGCCGGGTCTGCCAGGTTGGCTGAGGTTCCCTCGGAGGCGGTGGGAGGCGCGGCGGCGCGGCTGGCGAAGTGGCTGGCGGGCGCCAACTTCCGAAGGCCGCCGTCGGGGCGAGGTGAGGGCTGGCCAGCGATGGCGGGTGCAGCGCCCCGTTAGCCGGGAGCAGGAGGGGTCGGGTGTGGCGCAGGGCGGGCGTGGAGGTGGAGGCGGCCCCGAGCCCGCCCCGCCCTCTGGCCGGGCCTAGACCCTTGAGGCTTCGTGGAGCTTTGTGGAGTCCTCTGTCCCCTTTATCCTGCCGTCTGCTCCCCAGACCCCGGGACGACCCAAGGCGCGCGCCTGCAGTAACCCTCGACTGACAGCTGAGCTGCCCCCGGTGGCTAGAGACGGGGAGTGCCCAAGATAAGAGAGGAAGATTGTTTCCTTTACCCACGAAGGTCACGTCAGAGTATTATTTAATTTTAATAGCAAACTTCCCTTATTGTAAGATATTATAAGACTTGGTTTACCAGATACTGGGTACACTAGATCACCTTTTCCGACCATTGGTTGTAGGATATTCCATTACAGGTTTTCTGTCCATTACAGGTTCACACTTACACCTCTTACAGCCAGAAAGATGAGGCACTCGGGGGAATTATTAGGTTTGTAGAAATTAAAGCCACGAAAGAATATTCTCGGTGGGGGAAAGTAATTGGTGAGATCTTTGACATGGTCAGAAAAAAAGTACAGCTCAGAACCAATGGATAGGGTAAACCATTAAATTTTACAAAGGGAAGAGTTGATCCTGGTAAACCTAATTCTAGTAAAGTGAAAAGAGAAACAATTGGAAGTGGTTTAACGTTGCTAAATAGAATTAAATAGGTGCAATCGAGTTTAGAAGCAGGATGTGGTGGAAAGATCATAAGCTTTCAAATACTGAAAGTAAGGAAGTTTGGGTCTGAGTCCTGGCTATACCTTTTGAGCCTTGGATCTGCAGTTTTCTCACCTGTCCAGTGTAGATTGTGCCTACCTCATAGAAAGTTATGAGCATTTAATAACATTATTAACATAAAAGTTCCTAGCACTGTGCCTGGCATGTAATATTAGTTCCTATTAAGTTCAGTTCCCTAGTCCTCTCAGCTCCTAACAACTGACAAAGTTGATCTCTACCTTCCTCCTCACCCCATCCCCAAGCAACTCGGAGCCTGTAAGATCTTCAAATTTGGTAACCAGTTTTCAAGTCCTATGGCTAAAGCTGAATCCAGTAGGGGTGACGCAACTCAGTCGTGTATTTGAGGAGTGGGCGATATGCCTTATGGTGAACACTTGTGTTTGAATGTTTGTGTGCCAAATGAAATTTGCTTGTTTAAGTTTTTATTTGGCAAGGCCTGTTTTTTTGTCTTTCTCCCCCGCCCCATGCATGTGGTAGGGTATGGAGGAGGGTGATGGTTGAAAAGGGGAGAAGAAACCATGGAAATAAGGGTGGCCTCCAGCAAAGACAGAAAGTCTTTGCTGGTAGAATAGGGATGGTCTATGACATGAGCTAGGAAGAGGATTTAGGAAATGGGGGAGGCAGATTAAAATATATTTGTGTAAAACCTAGTAATGTGGATGTTGTGTATTTGATTACTACTTCACTTTCTCTTGTAAAAAATTTCACCTATGTGAACCTTTCTCTTTTTCTAAGTAGAGATTTGTTGTGGAAGAGTGTTCAAAATATAGATCACAATTATGGCAAGGGATCTGCAAACCTACATTTCTTGTTTCAGTGAACAAAAATAAGGCAGCCCTTAGATCATTCATTCATTTGCCTAGCAGTTTCTATTGAGTGCTTCCTAATACGTGCCAGGCATGATGCTAGGTTACAAGGTCCACTGACCTGTAGAAGGAGCTGGTAACAGTTGAAAGACAGACCAGTGTGTCTCTGGGTGAGCACTCTGAGCCTACTTTTATTCTTGTGGAGTTGATGGTATTTTTTTCTGTAATTGTGGCATGATTTTCCATATTCATACCACTGCTTTCCTGTTTTAAATTGAATGCTAGTCTCTTTGAGCAGCTTTATTTTAATGAGCCCTAAGATTATAGTACCTACCAGTTTGGAAATGTCATTTAGTTACAGAGCTGTTCACTATAAAACATGCCCTTCAGCATTCATACATAAATCATCAGAACTACAGTTAATTAGCAGACAAGATTATTGTTCTGCTGGAGGAGATATTTTTAAATGACATTTAAACATAAAAAAGAAATATGAACATAATTTAAGTTGTAAATGAAGACTGTAAGGTAATTTTTTTTTTCAGTTTTTCTTATAATTTAGTCACAGGAAATTGCGGAGATAGTACAAATAGGTCTCATACACCCTTCACCTGGTTTCCCCCATTGGTTACATCTTACATAACTGTAGTACAATATCAACTCCAGGAAATTGACACTAGTATAAACTGTGTATATAGTACTATGCCATTTTATGGTGTGTGGTATCACCACAATCAAGATACAGAATTATTCTATCACCACAAAGATCTCCCTTTTGCTATCCCTTCTTACACCCGTTCCTCTTCTCCCCACCATCTCTTCACATGGGTTTTTGCAGAGAAAAAGTTTTCAATTGTGATGTAGTCCAGTTAACTGAATTTCCTTTATGGAATATGCTTTTGGTGTCATGTCTAAGAACCCTTTATCAAGCTATAGGTCCTGAAGATTTTTTCTATGTTTTCTTCCAGTTTTATAGTTTTTACATGTAAATCTGTGATACTTTTTTTTTTTCAGTTTTCTTTTTCTTTATTTGTCTACATTCAGCTTAATTCAGATGTACTTTCTGAATGACCTGGACATACAAAGAAAACCCCACTCTTTACCCCTGTTTTTTTTTTTTTTTTTTTTTTTAAAGATGACCGGTAAGGGGATCTTAACCCTTGACTTGGTGTTGTCAGCACCATGCTCTCCCAGTGAGCAACCGGCCATCCCTATATGGGGTCCGAACCCGTGGCCTTGGTGTTATCAGCACCACACTCTCCCGAGTGAGCCATGGGCCGGCCCTTACCCCTGGTTTTTGAAACAAAATCTTCACTTATAAAACAAACACTAAAGCATTAAGATACAGAAAGCTCATTTAACTCACTTCACAAAAGCATGAACAGATGACGTATCCCTCCCATAACTATTTAAAGACAAACTGTGTTTAACACTAACACCAATTGTAAATAGACAGAGGGACACTGAACTGCAAGAATTCAAAAACTCTAGTCAGGCGAAGTTGTAATGACAACTAACAAAGCATTGAAAATTAACAAAACATTGAAAACATGGAGTCTCAAACACTGCTAAATATGGGTTACAGGATGGGTCATGGAGTGACTTCCCGCACCTCACAACACGGCCGGGAGGGAGGGGAGGGAGGTGCCTGAAGGGACCGCTGACTTGTTAACTGGTGTGTAAAACTGAATGTTCCGGTGGGCAGGAGTAAGTGCAGGAGGTAGGAGTCTTCATCCCCCAGGGGGTTTTATCTGTGCTGGTAGTTGATGCTGTGGTCTCCGTTTCTACAGAGCCACCCAGTGAGGACCGGTAGGAGCTGGGAGGGCCGCTGTCATTCTGGCCAGACCGGAGTTGTAGTTGAACTGTGATGAGTAGCCTCCTTGTTTGCCTTGGTATGAGGAGCCGCCCCCAGAATCTCTGCTGTCGCCCCATGTGACGCTAGGCTGTAAGACGACCCGCCTGTTCCCGCCGCTGCGGCCTCCGCAGTCGAATCTTTGTTTTATGGTAGTTGGAGCTGGAGCCGCCCCCGTCCCCGCCCCCGGGGAGCTGTAGGGGTTGGAGTGGAGGAGCAGGTGCCTTGTCCATGATTATAGCCTTTCGCTCACCCTGTGGGGGCCGTGATTGCTGTGCTGGCTTTGGTTGTGCGACTGCTGGTGGCCTTGGTGGGACTGGTATAGCCCGAGTCCTAGGAGGGCTTCTGCTGGCCCCTGAGTGGCTGCTGCTTCCCGGCGTGTGTTGGTGGCACTGGAGAGTTGTAGTTGTCACCTTGATAGGAGGAGCCATAGCCTGAGGAGCCACCTCTGGCATTCCCAGAATGTCCTCCGTTGTGCAGACCTGACTGTTGCCTGCTGTCACCCATTTGCCTCCGTAACTGTAACTTCCGTACCCGGCGCCGACATCTTGTAGCCTCCGTGGTTGGCACCACCGAATCCTCGCCCACGGGTGTTCCCTCCTCGCCCCACCCTCGAAGGTTAGGGGATGCACCTCATTGTGCATGGGGCCGATACATTTTGAGTTAATTATTATGTAAGGTGTGAGGTCTAGGTCAAGATTTTGTGTGTGTGTGCTCCAGCACCGTTTGTTGAAAAGGCTATCCTTCCTGCATTGAGTTGTTTTTGCACTTTGTCCAAAACCAGTTGGATGTGCTTGTGTAAGTGTATTTTGGGGTTCTCTATATTCTGTTCCATTGATCTATGTCTGTTCCTTTGACAGTTCCACACGATCTTGATTACTGTATCTATATAATAAGTTCTAAAATAGAATAGCATTTATTCTCACACTTTATTCTTTTTCAAAATTGCTTTATGTACTTTAGTTTCTTTGCCTTTCCATGTACATTTTAGAATAATCTTCTCGATATCTATAAACTATCTTGCTGATTTTTTTTTTTTGGTCTGCTGGCCAGCACCAGCATCTGAACCCTTGACCTTGGTGTTATTAGTACCATGCTCTCCCAAGTGAGCTAGCCAGCCAGCCCTGATGTTTTTATAGGAATTGCATTAAACCTGTATATCAGTCTGGTGGAGAAGTGACATTTTTCTATGTTGAATCTTCCCATCCATAATCATGATATATCATCCCGTTTATTTAGGACTTTGATTTCCTTCAGCAGTATTTTATAGTTTTCAAGCATACAAGTCCTATGCCTGTTTTGTTAGATTTATACCTCATTTAAGTATTTCATTTAAAAAATTATATCTTTATTGAGATTGTTTTTTGGAGTGATTGTAAATGGCATTATATATTTTAGTTTTGGTTTCCATGTGTTCATTGCTAGTATATTTAAATATGACTGTTGCTTTATCTCCCACTGATTTGTCACCCCTCTTCCCCTGGGTGATGGAGCCACAAAAAGGATTACTCAAAGCCCATCTCTTCTGAGCAGTGAGAGACCCTGAAGGGGTTAATCTCCCAGAACCCTCAAGAGCGAGGCATTCCTTCCTTGGGAAATTAACCATGAATTGGGGTTCTCTCCCCATGTTTGTTTTCTAGACCAGGAAGTTACAGAAAAAGAACATAGGTGGGGTAATAGTTTAACAATAGAGGCTGGTAACAAGCAAAGTGACATTCCATAATGCAATTTACAAAAGGTTAAGTTGATCCACCAACAAAACCTTGATCTTAGCAAACACTGTTTTTCCCTACAGCAATTTCCCAGTATCTTTACATATCAATCAAGTAACTTGTCTATCCTTGAGCCAGCAACCTTGCTGGGTTACAATTCTTTATCTTACAACAGAGACTTTTAGCCTGGGGAAAGTTTCCTGTCTTTTGCAAGGTTAACATTTCTATATGTACCTTTAAGAAGTTAGGCTAAATCTGAAAATGCAGGGCTTTGCAAAATGGGCCCTGTGAAATATATTTGCTTTATAAATGTAAGTATACTCCACACACGATTGATTTTTGTATGATGATCTTGCATTCTTTGGCCTTGTTGAACTCAGTTATTAGTTCTAGGAGGGGTTTTTTTGGTAGGCTCCTAGGGATTTTTTTCCACACAGACAATTATATTGTCCACAAATAGGACCAGTTTTCTTTCTTTCTTTCTTTTTTTTTTTTTAAAGATGACCAGTAAGGGGATCTTAACCCTTGACTTGGTGTTGTCAGCACCATTCTCTCCCAAGTGAGCTAACTGGCCATCCCTATATAGGGATCTGAACCCATGGCCTTGGTGTTATCAGCACCACACTCTCCCAAGTGAGCTATGGGCGACCTGGACCAGTTTTATTTCTTCTTCTCCAATCTATATGCCTATTTATTTCTGTTTGTTGCCTTATTGCACCGGGTAGAACTTCCAGTACTGTGTTGAATAGCAGTGGTGAGAGTGGACATCCTTGCCTTATTCCTCATTTTAGACGTAAAGCATTCAGTCTTGCAACATTAATTATGATGTTAACTGTAGGCTTTTTGTAGATGCTCTTAATGAAGTTGAGGAAGTTTCCCTCTACTCTTTTTTTTTTTTGGTAGCTGGCCAGTATGGGAATCAGAACCCTTGACCTTGGTGTTATAACACCATGCTCTAACCAGCAGAGCTAACCACCAGCCCTACCCTCTATTCCTATTTTCCTGAGAGTTTTTGTTATGAACGGGTATTGAATTTTGTCAAATGCCTTTTCTGCCTCAGTTGATAGGATTATGTAACTTTCCTTTTTAGCCTGTTGATATGATGGGTTATATTGATTGATTTTAGGATATTAAGCCAACTTTGTATCCTGAAATAAATTTCACTTGATCATGGTGTCTAATTCTTTTTATTATATTGTTGAATCCTATTTGTTATTATTTTGTTAAGGATTTTTGCATGTAAGTTAATGATGCATATGAGTTTATAGTTTTCTTCTTTTTCTATTGTCTTTGGTTTTGGTATCAGGATAATATTAGATTCATAAAATCATTTTGGAATTGTTCACTCTTCTATTTTTTGGAAGAGATGTGTGCAGAATTGGTGTTCATTCTCTTTTTAAAACATGGTAGAATTCTCCAATGAAACTATCGAAGCCTGGAGATTTCCTTCACAGGAGTTTTTAAATTGTAAATTAAAAATTTTTAATAGGAAGTTTAATTGTAGGTTTTTTTAAACTTTAATATTGTGTGAACTGTGGTAGTTTGCATAACTAAAACAAAAATACACAAATGGGACTACATCAACTAAAAAGCTACTGCACAGCAAGGGACACTATGAACAAAGTAAAGAGACAATCTACAGAATAGGAGAAAGTGTTTGCAAACCACACATCAGACAAGGGGCTAATGTCCAGTATGTATAAGGAACTCAAACTACCCAACAGCACAAAACAAATAACCTAATTTAAAAATGGGCAAAGGACCTGAACAGACATCTGTCAAAAGAAGATATACAAATGGCCAATGAGCACAGGAAAAAATGCTCAACATCAGTAATCATCAGGGAAATGCAAATTAAAACCACAATGTGATATCATCTCACCCCAGTTAGAATGGCTACTATCAGCAAGACAGAAAATAACAAATGCTGGAGAGGATGCAGAGAAAAGGGAAATATAAATTGGTACGTTGTTGGTGGGAATGTAAATTGCTACAGCCATTGTGGGAAACAGTATGGGGGTTCCTCAGAGAACTAAAAATAGACCTATCTTACAACTTAACTATCCCACTACTGGGTATATATATATACCCAAAGGAAATGAAATCAGTACATCAGAAAGACACCTGCATGCACATGTTCATTGCAACACTATTCATGATAGTGAAGAAGTGGAATCAACCTAAATGTCCATCATCAGATGAGTGGATAACAAAACCGTGATATGATTATGCACAATTGAATATTATTCAGCTATAAAAAGAATTGATATCCTATCATTTGCAGCAGCATGGGCAGAACCAGAAACTATCATGTTAAGTGAAGTAAGTCAAGTGCAGAAAGACATATACCACATGATTTCATTCATGTGTTGAATTTAAAATTTTTTAAAAGTGGTTCTCATAGAAGTAGAGAGTAGAATAATGGTTACCAGAGGCTGGGAGGGAAAGGGGGTGGAGGGGAGGAAGAGTGGTAGATAATGGGTACAAAACTATGCTATCTACCCTAAGTGAATCATTGTGCATTATATGCATGTATTGAAATAATACATTGTACCCCACAAAAATGTACAAGTAAATGTTAAAATTTTTTTCAATGGTTAGATTTATGTGTGTAGCGTTCCTTGTAGTATTCCCCTATTATTCTTTTGATGTCTTTAGTGTCTGTAGTGATATCCTCTGTTTTATTCCTGACATTGGTAATTTGTGTCTTTTCTAATTTTTTCTATGTCAGTTTTGGTAGAGGTTTGTCAATTTTATTGATATTTTCAAAGGACCAGCTTTTTTTCTCTTTGATTTTCTCTATTGTTTTTCTGTTTTCAATTTCATTAACTTCTGCTCTATTATTTCCTTCCTTTTGCCTGCTTTGGGTTTATTTTGTTCTTCTTTTTCTAATTTCTTGATGTGTGAGCTTAAATTATTGTTTTGAGGTTGTTCTACTTTTCTCATGTAAGCATTTTGTGCTGTAAATTTTCATCAATACTGCTTTAGTTGTGTGCCACAATTTTGATATGTTATATTTTCATCCAGTTCAATGTATATTTTTATTTCCTTGAGGCTTCCTTATCGACCCATGGATTATTTTAAAGTGTATATTTAATTTTCAGGTGTTTGGGGGTTTTTATTACCTTTCTTTTGTTAATTTCTAATTTGATTACATGTGGTCACAGAACAAATACTGAATTCTTCTAAATTTGTTGAGTTTTGTTTTATAGCCCACGATATAGTCTATCTTGTTATATGTTTTATGAGTGCTTGAAAGGAATTCTGCTGTTTTTGGGTGGAGTATTTTCTAAATGTTGATTATATTCTTTAGTTGACAGTGTCGAATTTTCTATATGTTTGCTGATTTTCTGTTTAGTTCTATCAATTTTTGATGGAGGAGTGTTGAAGTCTCCAACTATAACTGTGGATTTGTCTGTTTCTGCTTTCACTTTATCAGTTTTTGCTTCACATTTCCATCTGTGTTGTTTGATGCATACACATTTAGGATTATTATGTCTTCTTTGTGGATTTATTCTTTTATCATTATGTAGTATCCTTCTCTGTCCCTGGAAATTTTCTTTGCTCTGAAGAGTATTTTATTTGATATTAGCATAATTCTTTCTTTCCTTCTTTCCTTCTTCTTTCCTTTCTTCCTTTCTTTTTCTTTCTTTCTCTTTTTGGTGGATGGCTGGTAAGGGGCTCCAGCCCCTTGACCTTGGTGTTACAAGCACCATACTCTCCCAAGTGACCTAATCAGCCACCCCCACTCTTGCTTTGTTTTGATTAATGTTTGCATGCTATGTTTTTTCATCCATTTACTTTCAACCTACCTATATTGTTATATTCAAAGTGAATTTTGTGTGGACATTATATAATTGAGTTGTCTTTTATCCACTCTGTTAATCTGTCTTTAATTGTACATTTAGACCATTTGCATTTAATATAATTACTAATATATAAGGACATGTCTGCCCTAGGGCCAGCCCATGGCTCACTCGGGAGAGTGTGGTACTGATAACACCAAGGCCACAGGTTCAGATCCTATAAAGGGATGGCCGGTTGGCTCACTGGCTGAGCATGGTGCTGACAACACCAAGCTAAGGGTTGAGATCCCCTTACCGGTCATCTTTTAAAAAAACAAAAATAGGGCCGGCCTGGTGGCGCACTGCTATAGTGCGCCGCTTGGGAAACGCGGCAGCGCTCCCGCCGAGGGTTCAGATCCCACATACAGACTGGTTCCCGCTCACTGGCTGAGCGAGGTGCGGGAGCAGCACTGAGGGTTGCGATCCCGTTGCCGGTCCCGGTCCAGTACGGGGATGACACTGAAGGTTGCGATCCGTTGCTGGACACGGAAAAAGACAAAAAAAATAATAAATTAAATAAATAAAAAAAACATAAAGACATGTCTGCTCTTTTATTTTTTATTTTCTGTTTGTTCTGTTTTTATATTTCTCCGTTTTCTTTTTCCTGCCTTTGGACACCTTTTAGAATTCCATTTTTTATCTTTTTTGGTTTTTTGTTTGTTTTGATTTTAGAATTCCATTTTTTAAATCTATAGTGTTTTTGAGTGTATGTTTTTGTATAGCTTTTTCAGTGATTGTGTGTGTATACATGCATACATATTTATACACATACGACTTTTATATATATATATATATATACACACACACACATATGACTTATAACAGTCTCCTGTTGTCAACATTTTACTATTTCAAGTGAAATGTAAAAATTTTACCTACTTTTACATCTTTGTACCTTCCTCCATTTATAATTGTCTTAAATATTTCCTTTACGTGCATTGAGAACCACATCAGACATGTTATAATTATTGCTTCAGTCATCAAAAGTAATTTAGAAAACTCATGAGAAAAATAGTCTATTATATTTTACCATGTTTCTGTTATTTCTATTGTTTTCCTTCCTTATATTCCAAGATTTCTTTTATCATTTCTTTTCTGTCTAGAGAATTTCTTTTAGCCATTCTTGTAGAGCAGATGTGCTAGCCACAGTTTCTTTTAGTGTTTCTTCATTTAAGTATGCTTTGATTTTCCCTTCATTCTTGAAGTATATTTTTGCTGAATACAGACTTCTGAGTTAGTAGTTCTTTTAGCACTTGAAAAGTGTGTTACTTCCTGGTGGCCTTCATAGTTTTTACGAGAAATTTGCTGTCATTTGAATTGTTTTCCTCCTGTAGGTAAGATACTGTTTTTCTCTGGCTGCTTTCATGGTTTTTTCTTTATCTTTAGTTTTCTTATGTTTGGCTATTATGTGTGGACATTCTGGGTATTATGCTATAAGATGTGGATCTTATTTAAATCTTCTGTTTTAGCTGGCCTTTGTTGACATCACTCCAATCCCCGTGGCTCCCTACTTGGCCTTCTTTGAAACTACCCTGGCAGGGTGGGAGGTGGAGGAGGATAAGGTACCTTTTTACCACAGGACAAGAGTGGAAGTCTAGGCTCTTCATTCAGCCTTTGCTGGTGGGCGTGTTGTGGCTGCGGTATATTCTATCATGTCTGGCTGGAGTAGAGTGGTTTTATCTAAAATTTTCTGTTTTCCTAGACTTTACCTTTTCTAGTTATTTGACTAGAGAGAGCAGGTTTGTTGTTGTTCTGGCTTTTTTGGGGGTCTGTGCCCATTGGCATTTGTGGGTTGCTAGGTTCTCTGGTACCAAATCTGGGATATATGAGGCGAAAAGAAAACCCACCTATGTCATTCCTTAGATCCCAAGATCTCTAGCCTGTCTACCTTCTTCTCTCAACTTTTCAAAATCATCTTATACTTATTTTATATATAATGTCCAGGGTTTTTATTTGTATTTAGTGGGAGGAGTAGGGAAAAATACTTCTACTCTATTTTTTCCAGAAGCAGAATTTCAGTCTTTTTTGAGCAGTGGTCATATCTCTTATTCAAGTACAGGTTCTCACGTATTACCTCATAACCTGTATTCAAAAACATCAAATCTCCATAAAGATAAACCCCACCCTTTTTAGTATGAATTTTTTTTTCATCTTTTGGAATACAAAGTATGTTTTCACAAAGGGAAAAAACATTAAGGGTGTTGTCTCATTCTTAGGCTCTCCATAGCAGCTTGTAAAATCCCTCAACCCTTCAGGCAGCTGCTATCCTGTACATTCACACGAACTCACTCATACATATAAACACAGTCACAGTATCACCTTCATTTAAGCGTTGCAAATATTTTTAAAGATTTTAAAAAATGGATTAAAGTTTCACTAGTTTGCAGTACTAGTAACTTAATAGAATTGAAAAACAAGAATTTTCATTTATCTTGAAAGCTAATGTTTGAGGACAAGCAGGTTTGATCACCAAAGGGTAAGATGAATGAAATGGAGAGCCTGGAAGGAACTTTTAGGTCCTTTAGAGAGTGGTAGAACTGGTTCTTATGATTACTATCACTTGGAAATGTCGTTTTCCTTTGTATTGATTTAATATAATACCTGGCCTGTAGTAGGTACTTCATAAAGACAGTACTAGAGAGAGTGTTTTAGGAGTGACAGCTGTAATCAATGCATACTTTTTCTTTAGAAGAGTATTCAATTTACTCAGACCCCTAAAAAGTACCTTTCTTAGTTCACTTTGGGGTGTTTCTGTCCTGTCTCTGACTCACTTGGCATCTTATTGATTCATTGTCTTTTTTTTGCCGCAGTATCTTTATATCTTGGTTTAAGGTTCTTGTTGGAGTTGCTGTTTAGACCCTACTCCCTAGCCTCAAATTGATTGTGTAGTCTCCCCTTATCTCTATCAGAGCTTTGTGCCCTATAACTCTTTCAAAAGTGTTTTTCAATTGAATATTTCAAACATTCATGAAAGTATAGAAGATAGTGAAGTTACCTCCATATACCTGTCCCCAGATTCCCTTTCTGGTGCTAGAGGTCTCAGCATTAGCCAGGTGGCTGGTGTACAGCCCACAGTGCCTTCTGGCAGTTGGCCTGGCACTGCCAGTGGTGCTGGGAACTTAGTAGCTTTTGTGTAGATGTATGAGGGTACTTCAAAAAATTCATGGAACAATTCATATTACCTTTTAATTCTATTTTTCCATGAACTTTTTGAAGTACCCTCATATTTTCCCTGGGGCTTTTCACATTTTTATTCCCCAGTGTAAGATGTGGGTAGATGGGAAAAATGGACTGTGAGGGGTCTTTTGGCTGGTAAACTAGTTCTTCTTTTTGCCTTTTATTTGTTTTCATATCACTGCAGTTTCTACGTGTATACAATGGGAATACTTATTCATTCATTCATTCATTCATTCATTCCAGACATGGTCTTTATTCTTAGAACTTACACTTAGAGTAGTGGAAATGCTAAATCAGTGAAATAGAGAGCAAAGAGGGAGGTCCTCTAAGAAGTATAAAAAGGGAGAAAGTACTTCCACCTGGGCAAGTCTGGGAAGGTTTCATGTAATGGGAAGATTGAGGCATCCTTGATTTGGGTTTGGATACGGGGAGATTAGAGGACACAGGCGAAGCGTGTGTGAGGCACAGAGGTGATGGTAGTGTGCATCTTGGGGGCTGCTGTTTTTAAAATGACGAAGAATTGAGATATCAAATAAACTTGCATCCCTGGAGCTCTTTGGAAGAAAGATCCACTGGTACACCTATTAGCTTCCTATCAAGTAGAGGACCTGACAGACAGTATCTGTGAAACAATGTGTGCACGTATGGAAAGACCCATTAAAGCTGTCATGGCCACATCACTAATCCCTAGTTACAGGGCAGCCTCTTAGAGATGTGCAGGTTAGGCCCTGTACAGGCATCCTGTGGAGTTAACAGATGGGGCTTAGAACTGGTGCGGGCCTGTTTCCACCCCAAGAGGCACCTTTTTCTAATTTGCCAAAGTCTCCATGAAGGCTCAGATCTGTTTCCTTTTGTTTCTTAATGGTGCTCACATACCATGGCCAAATATTTAGTATCTGACTGTAATGTAATTTGCTAAATGACTTCCTTTAGCCATCTGCAGGGACTCAGTCATCATTTTGAAGACTGGCTCTGTACCAAACATTTGCAGAAATTCAGAGGACATGCTTTCTCAGTTCTGTTTTTGCCTTCTGCTCTCCTTGCCACCACCATTAGGTTAGGTGCTTAGAATCCTTTTACTCTCCTCCATCTCCCTGTACATGAGGATATGGCAACTAAACTGCTTAGCCTCTCTGGGTGACCAAGGGAATGCAAGATCACTGGACCCCAATTCTTGCTGCTTCAGTGTCAGGTGCTTATGGTCCCTTTAGGGCTGTCTTCTTCTGTGTCCTGCTTCCTGCTGTTACTGCTGTTGCTCCTGAGCCCTTCTGCTCTTGCTTCCTTGCTTCTCTATTCCTTTTTTCCTCATCCCAGTTGGCTTAATTTTGGAAAGGGAAAGATTCATTAGAGAGAAAGAAAAGGAGGATTAGGGGCCGGCCCGGTGGCGCACTGGATAGTGCGCCGCTTGGGAAGCGCGGCAGCGCTCCCGTCCGAGGGTTCGGATCCCATGTACAGACCGGCTCCCGCTCACTGGCTGAGCGAGGCGCGGGAGCAACGCTGAGGCTTGCGATCCCGTCGCCGGTCCCCGGTCCGGTACAGGGGCAACACTGAGGGTTGCGATCCGTTGCTGGACACGGAAAAAAGACAAAAAAAAAAAAAAAAAAGAAAAGAAAAGGAGGATTACACATGAAGTAGAGACAGGGAGGAAAATTGGAGTGACATAGCAGTAGAGCATAGGGAAATAATAAAAGCAACATTTGCAGTTATAGTGGGTTGTGAGGTATCTCTGGCACCATCACTGCCCTCAGTAACAAGGTGACCTTGCTTTCCTCAGGTGTCCTCATGACTTCTCTTGCGGACCATGTCCATGATCTTTTTTGCCTGCGTGGTACGGATGAGGGATGGACTGCCCCTCTCAGCCTCTACTGACTTTTACCACACCCAAGATTTTATGGAATGCAGGAGACGGCTCAAGACGTTAGCCTTGCAGCTGGCCCACTACCCAGGTCGAGGTTCTGCAGAAGGTGGTGACTTCCGTATATAGTAAGCAAGTACATTCACTTTTTCAGAACATCAGCAAAATTTGGGTTACTTTTAACCACATGTTGAGGTAATGTTATGTTGATCACACTGTGTGTTAAAAGTAGATCTGGCATCAGATGGTGGTCTCAGGTTGTATGTGTTTAGAACAACAGAATCAAGGACAAAGTGGATTTCCTCAGTGCCTCAAGTATTGCTGCTCCAACTCCTGACTTGTGTTATTGGAGTGCCCAAGAGCATCTGGATACCTAGGTTCAACCAGTTTTCCTGCCTTTAGTTTGGTCGTTTTTCTGCACTTAATGCAGAGGAGGAAAAAAGGTGAGGAAAGAGGAGATACTAGATTAAAATGTTGGGGAAAGAAAAAGATGAGAGTGAGAAAGCCAAGAAAATAAGAAAAAAGACTTCACTTATAGCTCTTGTCTTCAGTTTTTTTTTTTTTTTGTCTTTTGTCTTTTTTCCGTGTCCGGCAACGGATCGCAACCCTCAGTGTTGCCCCCGCACCAGACCGGGGACCGGCAACGGGATCGCAAGCCTCGGTGTTGTCTTCAGTTTTTGCTTTTTAATTTTCTTTTTAATTTTTCGATTTTTAATTTTTAAATTTTTACTATGCAACAGGAGCAGAGGAATAAAAAATGAGTGATAGTAGATCTCTCTTCTCAAGGAACTTTAATGAGGGAACAAGAGAAATATATAACTAGATATAATACACTGAGAAAAATGCTCCAGTGGAAGTAGAAATCAATGGTTACAATAATCATAGTAATAATAGCTAATATTATTGAGTGCTTTTTATGTGCCAGGTACTATTCTGTGCTTTATGTAGCTTATGAGGTAGGTAAATATTACACCTGTTTTACAGAAGAGGAAACTGAGGTTAAATGACTTAATTCAGGTTATACTATTAGTAATTGGTAGAGTCAGGATTTGAATGCAGGCAATCAGGCACCAAGGTCTGCTCCTTGTGTGTTATATCATTTCTTATTCTAGGACTTAGAGCAAGAGATCAGTCACTGTGTGGAAGGATCAGGGGCAAGGCAGGTTTTAAAATATCAAAATGACTTGTCATAGATTTTACATCTGTGTTTTCTAGTATTTAGGCCTTTACTTATCAAGTCTCTTTTGCTCTCCTTGAATAGTAAATTTTTAGTTGATCTGATAAGTTGGGGTCCTTTTAGAGGAATTCAGTCTCAGAAACATAAAAACAAAAGGAAAAATCCAGGCCCAACACCAGGCTAGGTGGTGGTGTCAGGCGAGAAGGGCTGTGTCCTAAAGGGGGTGCCAGATGGCAGGCAAAGCCAGCTGTCACCCTGTGGTGAGGCTGTGGCTGCTCAGGAGCAAAAGCTCAACTGCATCTGCCCACATTTGCAATTCCTCTGTCTGAGTGCCTAAAACTGCTTTCCTTGATGGTCCCTTCCTCCCCATGCTGTAATGAACTAATTTGTGCTGTATTGCAAAGAGGAAACCTTTTCTCTGTTAAGAGCCATTTTTCACAGAAAAGAGAAGTCTGTGACTTCAGAATTAAATCTTGAGTACCTTAGTAGTTTTTTGAAAAAGGAATATAAAATGTTCCACTCGTTTGTATTTTGAATTAAATATTCACCATTATTTCACAGAGGAAACGGAGACTTTTCTTTTCTTGCAGGTGAGCAATACTATAGATTTTTGTAGTTAGGGGTATTAATATCCTGTGGCTGCCATAACAGATTATCACAAACTGGCTTCAAATAACAGAAAATTGTCCTCTTATAATTCTGAAGGTTAGAAGTCTGAAATCCAGGTGTCAGTACAGCCATGCTCCTCTGCAGGCTCTAAGGGAGAATCCTTCCCTATCTCTACTACCTTCTGGTGTTTGCTGGAATCCTTGGTGTTCTTGGGCTTATAGATGCATTATTACAATCTCTGCCTCTGTGGTCACATGGCCTTCTTCCCTCTATCTCTGTACCCAGATTTCCCTCTTCTTATAAGGATACCAGTCACTGAATGAGGGCCCATCCTAATCTAGTATGACCTAATCTCATCTTGATTACATGTGCAAAATATTTCCAAAAAAGGTCACACCTACAGGTCCTGGGAGTTAGGACTTCAATGTATGTTTTTTGGGGGACATATTCAACCCACAACAGGGGTCCTTTAGGTACAGAAACACCTCCATCCTAGAGAGGCTTAGGCCCTTCTGGAGGATTCCTTTCATAAAGAGGAGAGTCACACTTTTTTTTAAATTAAAAACATTTTATATAGAGAACTCCAGTTACAAAAAGATGGGAGAAATTTCCTGCTAGAAACACCCAGAAGTGTGGCAAAATATATATTAAAAATTATTTAAATATATAGTTGACCTTGAAAGACAGAATCCCAAGGTGCCAGAAATGAAGGGGAGCAGAATATCAAGGTGGTGTGTAAGCTGACTCTAAAGCATCTGAGTAATCAATCTTAGTGAATTTGGGACTTGAGTTTCAGCACCTTTGAGGGCTCATGTAGAGTGGGACATCAGCACGATACCTTTGCATAAAGGAAAGATTCTTGTCGGGCTGCAATCCCAGTGAAATGATGATTGGGAAATAGTCTGCCCACCCATACAGGGATAACTCTTCTCTACTTGGCTTTGGATGGGAAGGAAAAATAAAGTCTTACCTAGGAAACTGAAACCATGCTCTGTGCCTTGTGTAAGTTTGGAGTTTGAGTTTATAATCCCCAAGGTCTATTAATTCCCAAGCCAAGGTTCAAACATCTGTATTGGTCCCAGACTGATGACATGCCTGGGGTAGCTGGCCAAATCAAATATAGAACTACTCTGGAAGAAGTGTGCTACAATTCAGGCATCAGAGAATTCTTAGAGAAAATAAAAGGAGCCCCACAGTGGTGAGTTCTCAGCAAAAATGACAAAACACAAGAGGAGATACTCCACAGTGAATGGGAGTCAGTAGACACAGATAGGTGAACTAGGACCCCCTAGAACTTGAAATGATAGTGTAACAGTCCAAAGAGGAGTAGGAAAAGAAGAAAAGCCCTGCATTCATTTTATGAGACCAGAATAACCTTAATACCACAACCAGATGAAGACAGTTTAAGAAAGGAAAATTATAGGCCAGTGTATGTGCAGTCATCCCTGAGTATACACAGGAGATTGGTTCCAGGATACTCTCACCCCCCGCCCCCCGCATATATCGAAATCTGCAGATACCCTGCAGAACCTGAGTATATGAAAAATTGTCCCTCTGAATACTCAGGTTCTGCATCCCAAGAATATTGTATTTTAGATTCCTGGTTGGTTGAAAAAAATCCCTGGAATTAGACCTGTGCAATTAGAAACTGTATTGTTCAAGGGTCAGCTGTATATATAAATATGTAGAAACTTACAACCAACAGGGATTTATTTCAGGATGCCAGTATGATTTAACATTAGAAAATCTACTGATGTACATTAAAAAAGAAAAACATTTTCCTCAATAGAGAAGCAGAGAAATCTGAGGCTAATTCCCCCTGATGGAACATGCATTCCTCATGCATGAGTAAATAAGAGTGATCACACACTGTCATTGACTAATATTGCTAGATATTTTAAGGGAAGTACAGTCATGAGCCACGTACTGACATTTCAGTCAGTGACAGACCACATGTGTGTCAGTGGTCCCGTAAATTTATAATACTGTAATTTAACCGTACCTTTTCTATACTTAGATTCACAAATACTTACCATTATGTTACAATTGCCTACAGTGACGCTATACCTAGTTTGTAGTCTAGGAACAATAGGCTATACCTTATAGTCTAGGTGTATACCATCTAGGTGTGTGTGAGTACACTCTATGATGTTCACATGGTGAAATCCCATAATGACACATTTATCAGAACGTATCCCTGTCGTTAAGCAGCATGTGACTGTATAAGAAATACACATCTCAGGACAAGGTCTAGCTGAAGAGACAGTATTTTTACAACAAACACCTAAAGCCAAGCAAATGCAGAATTGAGGCAAGGCCATGTCTGAGTGCGGAATAGGAATACATGGGTCTGTTTCCTTTTGTTTCAGTTTTTCATCTTCAGGGGATGTAGCCTGCATGGCTATCTGCTCCCACCAGTGTCCAGCAGCCATGGTCTTCTGCTTCCTGGAGACCCTATGGTGGGAATTCACAGCTTCCTATGACACCACGTGCATTTGCCTAGCCTCCAGGCCATACGCTTTCCTCGAGTTCGGTTTGTAACCCTCTTTCATATTTATTGTTCTCTCCTATGGCATTGTATATGTAGAACTTAACAGTTTAGTTTTGGCTTTTGACCAGTTTAGTTTTCCCTTTGACAGTTTAGTTTTTCCTTTTGACCAAGGAAAACTACTGGACATACAATGTGTCACTGAGATGTATCAGGTACCATAAGATTTCACAGTGACTGAAGTGGCCTGGGAAGCATCAAGGATTAACACTCTGGCTCTTCATCTCTCCAAATCCTGGGAGCGCAGGGTAGAAGAAGGGTGCAACCTGTGTAGGTTATTCACCACAGCCCTTTGAAGCTGGAGTCAGCAAACTGTGACTGGCTCCCTGTTTTGTAAATGTAGCGGAAAACAGCCACACCATGTTCTTTTACATGTTATCTTTTGCTGCTTTTGCCCTATGACAGCAGAGTTGAGTTGAGACCATACAGCCCACTAGTCTAAAGTATTTACTGTCTGGCACTTTTGCAGACCTCTTGCTTTAGAGGTCTACTCAAAGGGTGTTCTTCCACCATGAGGTAAGTACAGAAAGTAGAAACAGTTTTAGAAATTCTTATAGTGATTAATATTCCTATGACATTTTTTATTGTATTTTATTAAAGTATCAGTCAACAGCAGTTTGGAAATAAGAAAAAACTGGTTCTTCACACAGAGGTTTGAGAAACACTGCCCTGGAAGAGGATACTTCTTTTCTAGGCTCTGCCGGAAAGACCTTGTAGAGGCTTAGGGGCTTTGGAATACAGCATAATCAGTGTGTCCTCTGTTTTTGTCAGGTGTGGTTCATTTTGAACTCCTGGGAGAAGGGGAGTAGAGGTGAGAGTTGGGAGACATTCATTCTGTGGGCTCTGTGTAAACAGCTGCTGTCTTTGTGATGTCCATGAGCAAGGGGCTGTCAGCATTTGGTACAAATGGTCAGGACCACTCATTCCCTCATGTGGTCCACTGGCTGGCCCATCAGGAACGGGGCCAACGCCCTCTTTTGGTACCACCTGAAGGTGCTGGGAAACTCCCTGGTGTGCAGGCCCCAGCCTGGTAGACCTGTGATAGACCGAGAGTTCTGCCCCTCGGTCTCCCTGTGAGGCCTTAGTCAGACTGCTGCTCTCAGCCCCACTTCTTCCTGTGAAGAGGGCATGCTCTCCCAAGACAGACCACAGCTGCAGCATCCCTTGGCTGTCAGTTGATTTGGAGCTGGGTGGACCTGTGTTCTTTTCTCCCCTCATCTCTGCATATACCTTCTAAAGCAGTGTGCTTGATCTGACAAGAGACCCTTCCCCAGCAATGATTGCTCATTATTGAGTAGAAGCAGAATGAGTCGAAGTACAACTGATTTTAGAATCATACATGATTTTGCTTTGCCAATAGGTATGAAACTTCACTTTGAAAACTTAAGATTTGGTAATGGAGTAATACTAACAAATACAAGAATAAAAGCCAATACCTTTCCAAATATGTAATCCTAGTTTGCACAACACATTCATATTCATTGTAATTTTTTTCAAACAAGCCTTTTCCTGAGATAATAAGGTCAGGGTCAGGAATAACTGTCCCCATTTTTCAAGCTTAGAAATATTCTGTGAATTGCTTAGGTGTACTGTCAGAAGTGGCTGAGCTAAGATTCAAGCCCCTTTCCCCCTGACTCCCTCATCACTGAGGTTCTGTGATGCATTATTGCCTTCTCTGCAAATAATCACATTTTAATCATTCTGCTTTGAAGAAGTTAATCAGAATAGTGTGTTGATATATAGTTTGACCAAATGATATATCATTTGACCTTTAAATATAACTTGATGCTCTTTAGAATCTGGCTGGCTTAAGCTTGCTTGGAAATGTGAACTTAATTTTGCACATAATGTTTTATCACATCCATTCTGGTGAAAATGCTCAACTTAGGTTGTTTTCTTTTTGCAGATAGCATCATTCAGAAAATGAAGTGGCATTTTAACCACATCAGTTCCTCTCAGATGGAGAGCAGCTTGGAAAAAGTTCAGGAGGAGCTTGAGATCCAGCCTCCAGTGGTTGTCACTCTGGAGGACACAGATGTGGCAAATGGGGTGGTGAACGGTCACACACCAATGCACTTGGAGCCTGGTGAGTGGCCTGATGTTCTCTGATGTTGATGAAGATGATGTGATGTTATGTGTTTCAAATAGGTGTTGATTTTTTTTACTAGAAAGGTGGGGTTTTGCGGGGGGCTATAAAATATTGGGGAAAGATATGGACTGATCCTGTTTCCAGGTGGCTGTGATGGAAAACTTGACGATTACGACAGTGAGTTGGTTTGAGGGGAGGCTATTCATGTAATGAAATTTAGGAGCTGAAGAGTGACTTGACAGGTTGTTTTCTTAATGAGGGTAAAGTCTACAGGTTTAAATATTGTAAAGGAGATTTATTCTTTTTTACTAGAAGTCACTTATTCAACTGTGCAGATTTTTTTTGACAGTCCTTATCTCATCATATCACTTAGTGAAATATTGCAGATCTCCACTAAGAAATCCCTGTTCTCCTTGTTGGAGGGAGGGCTATGGGGATGAGAATGTTTGGGTAGGGGCCAGGTCTGCGGCTGCTGTTGCTGTCACTGTCTGGCTCTCTGTGAGATCTGAGGAGCTCCCTCTATCCTTGTGGATTTGAGAGTCCTTATTTGTAGAGTGATGTGTTAATGAACAGGATCACAGTGCCCTGGTATTTCATGACTTTGTCTGGCATTAACACCGTTAGCCACTCAATGCTTAACACATATAAAGCATGATTTTTTTTGCATTCCTTGTTTACAATTATATACAATTAAACTAATACTTATAATTTTTTTTTTTTTTGGCAGCTGGCCAATACGGAGATCAAACATTTGACCATAGTGTTCTCAGCACCATGCTGTAACCAACTGAGCTAACCAGCCAGTCCATAAACTAATACTTAATTAAAGTGGATATTTACATTCTAATAATTCTGTAATGTTATAAGAGCTGAATCCTCTGAAAGAGCTCTCTACACTGTAACACGTATTTTGTTTTTAACTGTTTCATACTAAACTCATTGCGTGGGTTTTAAAAGTGGTATATTAAAAATAATCATGGTTTTGGCTTAACTTTGTGTTTTGGTTAATTTGTTTCAATCAATAAAGTCCTGTATTGACTCTCATGCCAGTTGATAAGTTCTAATTTATATTGAGAGTAAAATTAACTTTTATAGAAGGAAGACTGGGTAACTGAACCCCAAACTTTTCCTTGCCATATATGAATACAGGCATAACTTTATAATAATGTTTTGTTTTTAAACACTTAGACAAGAGGAACAAATCCAGAAAGTGTCAACTTGCCCATCTTTCTAGGACATTTTACTGTGGTTTGATTCACCCTGTTGCCCTGAGGCTAGAATCTTTACAGGTAGCATGTTCTATTCTAACAGGGACTTTGAATTGCTCAGTGGAAACTCTTAACACACTAACGATAGGCATAAGTTGGGTTGTGGCTAGGTATTTGTGTGTGTACATGTGCATGTGTGAAATGTAAGGACAAGAAAGGATGATTTAAAAAGAGTATAGCAAGAGAATCATTGAGACACCATTTAATTGTGTGAACCAGAATCAATTTCAGCAGTTATCTTTAAGGAGAAAATGAGCATTTGTTCTAATTATAGTTCTAGAAATAGCTTGTAGCCTAAATAATCAACGTTTCCCTCCTCTTCCCAATTATGTTAGAATTTTGAAAATTGCATTTCCTGTAAATTGCTCTAGAAGCACATATAATACTGAGTATTGTCCTTGTCAGGAAAACTGTGGAGCATTTTACAAGCTGAGGGTTGAGGTGTATAATAGAAATGCTTTCTGAATCTAATAACCAATTTACAAATAAAGCCACAGTCATATCTGATAGCATAAGAAATAGTTTTAAATCAGGATTTCTCACCCTAAGCCCTATTGACATATTTGTATTGGATAATTCTCTCTTTGGGGGGCTGTTCTGTGCATTGTAGGATGTTTAGAAGCATTGCCGGCCTCTACCCACTAGATGCCAGTAGCACCCTGTCTCTAGTTGTGATAACCAAAACTGTCTCCAGACATTGACAGATATCCACTGGGGGCCAAATTGCCCCTGGTTGAGAACCACTGCTTTAAATAGAAAGGAATTTAAGCACTTGAAAAACCTGTACTTGCCCAGAGAAGGGCCTCTTTTCTGGAAGAAACTCACCTCAGATTTCCAGATCCATTTTGTCCTTCATTTCTTGCCTTTATTCCCTCTAACTTCTGCTGCTTTTAAAATTAATGTTTGTAATTCTGTGTTTAACATAATGAACCTGTCATTAGTGGAGGTCTAGTTATTGTCTCTGTTTATTTTTCTTTCATATAGAAATGATTTTCACTAGAAACTTATTTTTTTTTAATTGTGAAGCTTCTAATTTCCGAATGGAACCAGTGACAGCCCTGGGTATCCTCTCCCTTGTCCTCAACATCATGTGTGCTGCATTGAATCTCATTCGTGGAGTTCACCTTGCAGAACATTCTTTACAGGTAACCAAGGATACACGAAAAGAAACTGATGGGGTACATTCTATTTGTAAGGTTATTATACATTGAGGTTTTAAAAAATTTTTAATTCAAATAAAAATTTTATTTTAAATTATATTCTTTGTAGTAAGTTGAACAAATATGAAAGTTGCTGTTTTGTGTCTGTTGTCCTAAGAAGTCATAGGGGCCTTCTGGGATATTAGTAAGAAATAGACAACTTGCTACAAGGGCATCATACCACCCCATGGCCCTTGGGATGCTAGGAGTCACTCCAGGAACTGGATTGTTCACCCAGGACAAAAGTTTGATTCTCAGACTTTAAGGTTCAGGCTGATTTTCCCCTGGGAAAAGGTTATCTCATAGTCTGTTGTGTATAATGCAGATACCACCTTCTCTGTGTCTTTGTCAATGAAGTATATAACTAAGAAGTTCCTTTTTTGGCCTGCCATATCAAAGCAACTTCCTATTTCAGTTCTTTTTAAAATACTTTTTTAATTTTAAAGTATTTAAAACCATAGGATAAACAGATATTACTTTTAAAGACAGAGCCATGATGCTCACGCCCACACGCATGGTGGCTAATGTCTAAAGCATGGCTGATGCTGAAGCTCAGGAGACTGATGAAGACTGACCTGTCTGGAGAATGGCAAGCAGGCCTGTGTTACAAGAGTGGTAACTGTCTGTTACCACATCCTGTCTTTGACCAGTGTTTGGTGTGGTTTCCACTCTTATTGTTTGTGATTACTCATAACCAGACACTTAACAACTGTTCATTTTTGTATACACTAAAGTAGGTGCCTAGCCAACAAGGTGGTTAGGACATAGTCCTTTTCTCGGGGGCTCACAAAGCAGAGTATGTTGGCAGTACTAAGGAGATGGCAGTGCTTGGGGGTGAGATGAATTAGAAAAAGGTCAGTATTGACAGATGAGTAGAATTTTGAAGGTAGAAGGGTCGGGGGCTCATTCTAGGTCTAGGACTTAGCACAGACACCTGGGGACAGGAGGGTGCATGGTATTTCCAGGCCATTGAAAATGGTTTTATGTCAACCCCTGATCTGGTACATAAACAGGGACTTGTGTCTTGCCCGTCCAGGGATTTTGTACTGTCAACCATACCAGATCGAATGAGCAATGAAGGGCTTCATATCATGGTGTTTCCTTTTCATCTGAACATTCCTTTCCTTGTGTTCCTCATACTTGTTCTAGGTTGCCCAGGAGCAAATTGGAAACATTCTGGCTTTTCTTATTCCTTTCGTAGCCTGCATTTTCCAGGTGGGTGAAACATTGATATTTTGGTGAGCGGGTTAAACCTATGGCCTTATTTTGTTATTCTGTTGGGACTATCAGCAAGTTTCTAAATGCCATTTTTGTTCTACCAAGGTCTTGGTTCAAATTATGGACAATACCTTAGTGGAAGAACCTTAGGCCTATCCTGCCCAATTCTCTTATTTTACAGAGGAACAACTTTGGGCTCAGAAAGGGAAAGCCACTTGCCCAAGGCCACAGGGCCATTGACAGCCACAGAACAGAAACCAGGAGTTGATTCCTTAGAAGAGAGGGATGAGATGCAGTGGGGATTGCTCTGGCCTGACCAGTGTGAGTCAGGATGTTGCCTCGTGCTTATTGTTGGGACAGTCCAAGCGCAGAAATATTCTTTTGCAGATGCAATATCTGTGTATATGTGGTTTTTAAAACAAACAACTAGGTGAAAAAATTGCTAGTTCTTTATAGTAATACCTTCTGACTCAAATCTATCTTTCAGGAAATGAAACAAAAATTTGAACATTAATTAGAGGGCTCTGATTATTATTGAGTTATTTTCAAATACGCTGTGTGCTTAAGGGGTGCCATAAAAAGGAGCCTTTGAATCTCCCATAGGCAAAATTGATTCTAGTAAAAACCTGACTGTAATTCTCCTTCCTTGTCCTCTACATGGGCTAGGATTTTAGTACTCTCTCTGCATGCTTAAGCTTTGTTTTTAAATTAAAATTTCTATTCTCAGGACATTTCCCCCATACATCTTAGAATGGTTTCTTTTTAAGAATTACCTGATTATGCAAAAGGAAATTTTCAACCCAAAATTGAAAATGCATTCATTTTTTTAGAAAAAAAGTCTCCAAAACCTTGCACATAGTAGCCAGTGGCAATTTCCGAGAATCTGTATCTCAAGGCTACATGGATCTTACAGTTCTACCTTTATTCCTTCAATTGCATTCCTACTTGATAGCTCCTTCATTAGGGGACTCGCTCCTTCCCACTCTAGCTTAAGCCTTTGTTGGATTGTTCCATGCTCTGAGAATGTGCTTTTTTGAAAAACAACAAAAAACATTAAACCAAAAAACTGTTACCACCTTTTGCAGAACAAGAATGGCCCCTTTCTGTGTGATAGCCCTACACAAAATACCAGTCACTCTCCCTGCTGTGAGACCTTTCTGACTCAGAGATGCTTTCAAAGACGAGATAAGGAGGTTGCCCAAGGGAACACTACTCAGTGCTGTGACTTATCAGAAATCAAAATAGTAAAAGCATGGCTTTCTCTCACCATTTGGCTTGCCTGTTGTGGCTCCCTGATGGAGAACTTCATTGGGAGGCCAGTCAGTCTTGTTAGGGTCTCCTGGCCTGGCAGTCTGACCCTTACCAGCATCTCTTTTTTTTCTACAGCCCACAGCCTGGGCATTTCTCTCTATTTCTTAAACTTCTTTCAAATGTGCCTGAAAGAAAGTGAGCCAAGATGCTGGGTACCATTCAAGCTTTATTAAAGGAAGAAAATCTGCCAGGCTGTGCTCAAAGTGGCAGGCAGCCCGGGGCTGCCCTGAAAATGGGGAACAGCACCAGGTGTGGGGATGGTAGAGCTTATATTGGTATGTTGGCACCAAGGGCTGAGTGATGTAATTCCAGGGTGGGGATTGAGTTAGGTCATGGGAATGGAGAGTTCTGCACATGTGGAAACACCAAAAGTTTCATTTTTTCCAAAACCATCCGGCTTCTTGTAAAAGAGAATGGGAGAGGGGAGAGGAGGAGGTGGATGGTGCCATTTTGTACTTGGGCTTGTCCAAAATGGTGCTGGTTATGTTGCAGATCTATTGCACCAATTTCTCCTGTGACACCTTTTTCACTTTCCTTCTCTCTTCAAATCTCCACTTTCATCCAGTGATTAACAGCAGCCTAACCAGTGGGTCCAAGCATCACCTTAATGAATTCAATTTAATCAGCTAATGTGTGTGAACTGATGTTGTTTATGATAGCTGTGGGAGGCAAATCTTGCATCTGATCTTGTGGCCATTTTATGATCTCTGATTTCCTTCTGTGGTCTCATTTCAGTGTTATTTGTACCTGTTCTACAGCCCAGCCAGGACTGTGAAAGTGATGCTAATGCTGCTCTTCATTTGCCTGGGAAATGTGTACCTGCATGGGCTGAGGAACCTCTGGCAAATCTTCTTCCACATAGGAGTGGCTTTTCTGTCTTCATATCAGATACTGACAAGGCAGCTTCAGGAGAAGCAGTCCAATTGTGGAGTGTAAGGATGACACAATGTGATGAATGGACCCTTTGGTTTTCTTTTGAAGGTCAATCTGTATCTCCCTTCTTGCTTCTCCACTTATCTCACGTTACCATCCTTGAAGTTCCTTTCAACCAAACTGGACTGAAAAACTAAAAATTGAAGATTTTTTTTTTTTTTTTTTTTTTTTTAAAAAAACCCGGGAGGGGGGTTTTACCCCTTGACTTGGTGTTGTCAGCACCACGCTCACCCAGTGAGCGAACCGGCCATCCCTATATGGGATCCGAACCCGTGGCCTTGGTGTTATCAGCACCGCACTCTCCCGCGTGAGCCACAGGCCGCCCCAAAATTGAAGATTTTTTTTTTTTTTTAAAAAAACCCGGGAGGGGGGTTTTACCCCTTGACTTGGTGTTGTCAGCACCACGCTCACCCAGTGAGCGAACCGGCCATCCCTATATGGGATCCGAACCCGTGGCCTTGGTGTTATCAGCACCGCACTCTCCCGAGTGAGCCACAGGCCGGCCCAAAATTGAAGATTTTTAACAGGTGCAGCAGAAGTCATGAGGTCACTTGGCTTTGTGGAATCTCCAATTCACCATGTTTACTTAGGATGGTAGAATCTGGGGGTTCACTCAGAAAGAGCATTATTGGGAGATCAGAATGGAAATATCGTGGTCTTTTAAATTGAATGATGCAATAAGCCACTAGATTTAATACCACTAATTTTAGTAATTGGCAGTTGTCTCTAAGGAACCACTTTAAAATCCAAATGAGCTTTTTAGTCTAAATATGACTGGTTAGTTTTTTGTTGTTTTTTTTTTTTTTACAGGGCCAGTACAACATAAATTAAAAACTTAAAAATGTGGTTTATAAATATAAGCTAGATAAATTTTGTTTACATTTTTTGATAACTTAGGTTCAATATGCCTTTGGGATATTTAAATATATTTTAGATATAAATTGAACTTCATTTAGGGTGAAGACAAACTGAAGCTGAGAAGAAAATGGTTAGGAAATCTGTTTATTTAATTTATGTAAAGACTTATGGTGGTGGGGCTATGTGGGTACAGAAATGTTTTGTATTTATTTACAGGGTATATCTGAGTACTTTTAAAATTAATTGAGTAAGCAATACTATTGGCTCGTAAGCTTTTAAGCACAAGCAGAAATGAGAATTTCAGGATTCCTTATAATTGCTCACAAACTGGAGTAGGTGAATGACATGGATTCAGTGACACTTTGCAGACCCAGTTGGAAGAGGCTCCTGTCATCAGCCTTTTAAATAGCAGCTGAGTGCCTGTCATTTTAATGATAATGAATACTTGACCCTGTCTGCCTGTTCCCAGAGGGCCTCCCAAATTAATTACTCCTCTACACCTTTCCCAGTAATCTTAATTAGTTCAAGGACCTCATTTTTTCATGAACACCAGTTAAATAGATGTTAACTTTTTAAAACTTTATGAAGATATGATTAACACATGCTCTGGAAGGTTACATTCGTCGTCAAAAAATTGATTGATCATAATATAGTTTTCCAAAATACGGTTCTGAATAAGATTCCTTTGGTCTTCAGAAATTTCAGCCTGGGTTGTCTAGTACCACTCAGGAAGCCATTTCGGCGGTTTGCCTTTTGGATTGTTCTTTGTAGAAGTCTGGAATCTGACTAGCTCATCCACAGGTGCATGGAATACTTTGGTTGAGTTATGTGGCCTTGATAAATTTAAAAAATTCTATTTTGATAGTTCTTAAAAGTGGAAAACCATTGCAGGAGTTACTGAGTAGGTGGGGAAAGTGAGAATGTAGTTGTGGGGAATTCAGTTGTATTCACTTATTACTGGTATTGTATGTTATTGAGCTACCTTGGTATCATTTTAACAAAAACAAGTTTATATGACTGGGAACTGTGTTGTGAAAATGTTGCAATGGTAATGTTATTTTCCTATAATAGAATTTTGTATTTTTAACCAAACATAAAATATCTGGATGTGGATATTTTGGCAACATCCTCAGATATAAAATCCAAAGTTGTCTCTCCATTGATTTCACATCTGCATAATTTTCTGCAAATGCAGCAGGTGAATTTTCAGTCTTTCTGAAGAGGTGGTAAAATGGAATGGAAGAAAAATCCTTTTAAATTAGAAGTACAAGAAAGCTGTTAAAGTTGATAAGAACAGCTTAAAAATGTATTGTTTTCTTTTTAAGCCTGTCTGGTATTGGTGATGCCGTGTAGCCCTGTACTCCAGATGTTTCAGGTTTCTGAGCCTGTGATCCACATTCAGGAAGCAGTAAAGAAACAGTCCTTGAAGATGAGTTTTTCCTGGTGATTGCCTCCTGCCCACTGAGGCAGCAGTGGGAATGCCATCCACACTTAGACGAACGTGGTCTTAGCTAATATCTACATGGGGTTTGAGATTTATTTTGCAAACAAAAGGAAAAGATGCACTAGAAAAACAGTACAAATAATGACTACAAAAACATTTTTTAACTGAAATGCAGCTAAAAGAAGCCTTAACTCACTAGAGGAAGAGATAGGAAAGAAGTTCTGACAATTTCATCCATGGGAAATCTCAGGCTTTGGGTTGACTTGGTTCAGGATTGGAGGTTTGTAGCCCCTTGCGTGATCCTTGATGACAGAAAGCTGGTTCCAGATCTGAGGCGTTATCCTTAGTCCATTATGGACTGACTCACTCCTGTTCCATCACCTTTGTTTTCCCAGTGATTAAGTGCTACCTACCTGACCTCACAGGCTAGATCTGGCAATAGGTGGAATACTGTTGAAGACAAAACCTTAAAGGTGCCTTCTGATATCAGGTGCTGCAAGATCTTGAGCATCAGAGTGCATAAAGTCCCATCTCTTGTATCAGGGTCAGTGTGGCTCAGTGCTCTTAGGGTTTCCCAACCACGGAGCCAAAGCCCAAAGGGTTTTCACTTCCCCAAGTATCCTAATGAAGGAAACATGTAGTTTCTGGTATATTTTCCCTAGGCCAGCCTTGTCATAATGAGGAATGTACCTGGCTTTTCTTTTCCTAGGTGGAGATAGCTAGGGGCATATTTGGGGTGGCAGGCCCTCTCAGGACCAGAAGCCCCACTGCCTGCAGAGGGGGAAATGTGACCATAGGCTCCCAGTTTTGTTCCTTGGCTCGCACCCTGTTATCTGTGAACTCTGTTGACATACATCATGAACCAGGGCACAACATTTTAAAGTTCTTTAAGGGGTGGAGAAAAGGTGTTGGGAAGAATGCTGAAATTAAAACGTTTAATCATTTTCATCAACCTCACCTTGAGATCCTCTGTTCTTTTCTAGGTACACCGTTCTCCAATTCCCCTGCCTCTTTCCACCTCTGCCCCACACACTTCAGCCTGGGGACAGAGGCTGAAACTGGAGTTGCTGGAGGGATGCAAAAGCCACCTTTAATTATAATTGATAGGATGGGTAGAGGAGCTTCAGAGAGGGAGCAGATTGCATTTAGGCCTAGTCCTCTCACTGGCCTGGGAGTCAGGTCTCAGAAGGATGTAGCACTTTGATGTTCAGCACTGCTCAGAACAAGGTGGCTGTTTGGGGCATGGGAACCTGGAGGTAGGCGGGGAGCAGAGCTGGGGTCTGCAGCAGCTGCCCCTTGGCATGTGGGGGCCGCATACTGCACTTTCATCCACCCCAAAGGGCTCGACCACTCATTGTAACAGGCAGGACAGAGGCCCTCAGAGAACATGCTGTTTGCTTGCATAGTGCAGCTCACGTGAGGACAGGCAGGGAAGGGAGTGTTTACAGCGATCAGATGGGCCCAGCAAACCCCTGCTCAGACATTGCTCACGTTCCAAATGTTCTTGCATAGGATCCTGCACAGGTCTGGGAAAGCTCTGCCTGTGTACTGTGAATGTTAATAATAGTGGAGGAAGAGAGAGTGGATGTGCCCTTGAGAGACAGGGCCAGGGGGAGCATACCAGTCAGCTGGTCAATGGCTTGGAGATTGGCTTGGCTCTTCCACTCAGTCCTGTGTCACCGTGGGCATGTCACTGTCCATCCAGCCTCAATTTCCTCATCTGGGAAAGTGATAACATCAACCTGCTCCCCTGGCATGCTGTTGTGAGGATCAAAAGTGGCAGTGGAGGGGAATACTGGGTGAATCCATCGTTAGTGTGCGGGCAGAGAAAGGCTTTGAGTTCAGTGGGTACACGCAGGTTCTTCTGCATGCTTCAGTCAGCAAAGCACAGCCCTGTCTTCTGAGCTTTTCAGAAAGGCATTTTATGATACTGCAGTGTAAATGGCCTCATTCTTTCACTACAGAAAGTTAGCAGCCTCTCTTTCCCCGCATGAACCTGTCTCTCACTTCCCAGGCACAGAGGCTGTGGTACCGTTGGTGTTTGGTCTGTTCCAGGATACAAAGAGGCCAGTTCTGCTAGTTGCACCAAACCTCTGTGTTCATCCCCCACTCAAAAAAAATTTCTGATTCTCCATTCTGGGAGCAGTAATGTCAAACTTCTGTTGCTGGGGAAACCTCCTCAGCAGGGGACCTGTGGAAAAAGGCTTGTTAGTAAAATCTGGGAATGGCTGGATATGGAAACATCTGCCCATGTGTACTGATGGCAGAGCTGTTGTCCACAAGCACCTTTAATTAGGGTAGAATTATCAGACCCATTCTGTTCCTCTGACTTGTGCTCAGTACATATAACCTTTAACCCTTACATTTATATGATTGTGGGGTGGCTTCAGAAGTACTATTTAATGAATTATTCATATGACTTGACCTTCAGGATTCTATTTTGTTTAATGGACTTTTCTATTAAGAGCGTAAAAGATTGAGGCTGATTCAGCCAGGGCAAAACCGTTTACTCCACATACTCATTTCAGTTTCTCGCTGTGGATGTTACACAAGCTTCTTACTGTTTTCATGTAACAACAGAAATCTATTTTGAGTAAATGATGGGTACGTTTTAACAAACTTTCACATAGTAGTAAAACCTAAACTTGTGTTAATGTATGTAAAGAACGTATAGACATTTATATACTATGTATATATAAATTAAATGAGGTGGCTTCAAAAGTGGGAAAATAAATCCGAAGTGTTTATTAATGTGTGTGTTTATACTTGTGAAAAATCCTGAGTTAATATGGGCCTGACCTAATGGGAGAGGGTGTTGTGGGACGTGAAACCCAGGTTCTCTTGTCCAGTGAAGTCTAGAGAGGTGCAAGGGCTCAAACAGTCTTTAGCACTAATCTCCATCCAAAATAGCAGTCGCAGTGCTGCCCTGGGGGCCGGGAGGCTTGCCTTCTTTGTAGGCCCTGCCCCTGCCCCACTGTGTGCTCCTGGGCAGGCACTTTCACGGCTCTGGATTCTGGGCTCCTGTCTGTACTATGACAGTGATGAAGTTTTCACCCCCCAGGACTAGCCCAGCCACAGAATGGCCACCAGGAGGCGCAGCTGCTGGCACATCGTCAGGTTCCCAGCCTGGGGACTGCACCCTTTTGTAGAGGCGTTCCTGTAGCAGCTGATAAAGTTCCCAGAAAAGAAGCAAATGCACCATTTTCTCCTGACCCTCCTCTAAATACATCACGGAATGCACGCTCCAAGCTTCTCTACACCATCTGTCCTGAGTCAGAATCTTTTGGAGGAAGGCAAAGCCTTCCAAAATAAACATCTGAGTTATTGGGTTCTGGGGATTTGGGAGTTTGGCAGAGCCTTCAGATATCATCTGATTCAACCCCCTTGTTGCTCAGGTGGGGAAGCTAAGGCCTGTCCTAGGGAGCCAGTGACAGTATCACTCAGAGCTACGTCCCCTGGGCTGGGAACAATGGATTGTCCACTACTTGGCAGCACCCACAAATAAAAGGGGATCTTGGCCCATGAAGGTGCCCTTTCTGTGCCAAGAGGATTGGGTGAAAAGTTCACACTGATGAGTTGCCTTCTTTTTTCTTGGCCCCTACCCCATGATGGGGGCCAGGTAGCAGCAGTGCTGCCTGACAGCTGCCAAGCCTCCTTGGGCACTGCCAGCAGAGGAGAGGCTCCAAGAGGAAGGGACACACCCGAGTGCACCTGGCGAAGAGGCCCTACCTGCCTCTGTTCAGTCAGCTTTAAAACTTTGCTGGATCAAATGTGGAAGGCAAAATCTATAGGGTTCGCTGAAGAATATGAAGAATATCTCGGGGGCCAGCCCGGTGGCGCACTGCTACAGTGCGCCGCTTGGGAGCGCGGCGGTGCTCCCGCCGAGGGTTCGGATCCCGCATACAGACTGGTTCCCGCTCACTGGCTGAGCGAGGTGTGGGCACAGCACCGAGGGTTGCGATCCGTTGCCGGTCCCGGTCCGGTACGGGCACAACACTGAGGGTTGCGATCTGTTGCCGGACACGAAAAAAGACAAAAAGGAAAAAAAAAAAAGAATATCTCTGTGGCCTGGGGTGGAAAAATACTTCTTAAACAAAAATGCCATAGACGCAACCCTTAAGGCAAAATGATGGATAGATTTGATTACATACAAATAAGGGTTTCATGGGCAAAGTTAAAAGAATGGTAGAAGATATTCTCAATGCTTGAAACCAGTAAGGGACTAATAGGAAGGTACTTCAAAATTAACAGGAGGCTACTAGTGGAAATACCTGTAGTATCTTTAAATTCTATTTTTCTCCATTTATAAGCAATTCCTGTAAATCAGCAAGAAAAGAAAGAAGGCAATTCCAATAGAAAAAATGGGCAATTTACAGAAGAGAAAACCCAAAAAAGCAAATAAGCATATGAAGAGATTTAAAATCATTAAAAATAGAGAGAAATACATATTAAAACAACAGTAAGATATCTCCTTATGCCTATGAGTTTGGCAAAACTTGAAGAGCGTGATGGCACCAAGCGTTGGAGGGGGTGGGGATGCAGGACGTTGTGCACGGCTGTCCGTGAGTAGAAAGGCACAGCGAGTCTTCAGAGCCATGCTACTGTTTGGGGCCGAATTGTGTCCCCCCCAAATCCATATGTTGATGTCCCAACCCCAGACCTCAGAATGTGACTGTAGTTGGAAATAGGGCCTTTAAAGAGGTAAGTAAGGTAAAATGAGGTCACGTAGGTGGGCCCAAATCCAATAGGACTGGGGTCCTTATAAAATGGGATTAGGACACAAGCACAGGGGAAAGACCCTGTGAAAGCACAAGGAGAAGACAGCTATCAGACACCTTGATCTCAGCATCCAGAATCATGAGAAAAAAAAAATTCTGTTGTTTAAGCCACCCAGACTGTGGTACTTTGTTATGTCAGCCCTAGCAAACTAATACAACTTACCTACCCAAATGAAGTGTGCACATACGTACTCATGATGTGGAAATTTCACTTTTGGTTCTATGTCCAGGAAAGTTCTTACACAGATCCATAAGGGGACATGTCTGAAGATAAATGTTCATTGAAACATTATTTGTGTTGGTGGAAAGCAACCTCTGTATCCATCATGGGCAGATAAAGTGTGCAGGCTTACCTCAGAGCACCACGAAGCAGGCAGAAGTACTGGATTTAGATGGAACGTTGCAAGGTGGATGGATCTTCAAAACTTAGAGCTGAGTGAAAAGTAACTTTTATATGATTAGAAATATATGCGCACAAAATGATAAAGTATTTTGTAAGAATATATGCAAAAAGATACATGTTAAATACATTTGAATGTTTGACCACAAGGGGCCCAGAGCATGGACGTTAGGTATATGGATAACAAGGAATTAAAAAAAAAGAAAAAATGGAGGGTTGCTAGAGTCAGCAGTCAGTTCTGAGAGCGCTGGCAGAATGAGGTGGGCCTGCGTTTCACCTAGGAGATCTTGTTCTGGTTGGGCCCAGCCTTAGAGCTGACGTGACAAGGCTGAGAAAGCCGGCTATTGAGGGGCTCCAAATCCCCATGTGCTGCCAGTGTTTGAGCCTCCAGGGCTGCTCTGGTGGGCGAGAGGAGAAACTGAAGCAAAGGCTAGAGGTTATATTAGTCAGAAAGAGCTTCTGGAAGCCCTGGGGGATAGGAAAGGGGGAGAGCAAAGAAGAGGGTGCCTCAGAGGGGAAAGTGGGCAGGTGGGAGTGGCTCTGGCCACCAGGCACTCTCTCTTCCCCAGATTCAGGCCATCTGACCAGTACTTTCCTGGCTGAGATTCCTTCCCACACAAGGCACTCAGTTGAAGCGCTGTCACAAGGACAAGGAACACAGCTGCAGGGGGACAGAGGTGCCCCCAAGGCAAAGTTCTTCCACCCCAGAAATAGCCTGTTCTAGCCACAGAGCCCAGAGTGTGAGCCTGGGGACATGAGGCTGGAGGCAGGCGGGCATGGGTTGGGTAGAGGTGACAAGGACCACCAATGCCCCCGGGGGTTTGTTTCAGGCACATTTTCTGAGGCCCCAGGGGCCAGAGGCAAGGAACATGGGCCAACATTAGCATGAACTTTCTCACAGAGCTGTCCAGCAGGGGTTGGAGAGGCAGTGAGTTCTCTACCATGGAGGTGTGCAAGCAGAGATGAAATGTGTCGAATGGAACCCTGGAACATGCTGTCCCCATCTCACACACACAGTCTTGTCCTGAATGCTGGCGTCCGAGGGGACATTTGCCTATCTCCCGGAGTGCCTCCTGTTGTGTCCATCCCAAGGGGTGAGCCAGACGCCAGTTGCAGGAAACAGCCTGTGCCAGCTCCCGTTTGAAGAGTAAATATTAGTCTTTTCAAGAGCTGCCTGTTCTCTGTCACTTGGCACCAAAGACAATGAGCTGGGGGGTGGGGAGGAGCTTCTTGGTCCCCATGCCCAGATGGAGTCTGTGGGGCTGAGTCACCGCGGCAGTGGAGGCCCAAGAAACAAATCTCACCATGTCCAGGCAGGCCTACTCTCCCAACTGCTTGGCAAGTAGTGAACACCTGAGCCCCTGCCTTGGGGAAGCTGAGACCCTGCAGAGGCCCCAAGTCCCCTGGCTCTCCTCAGATACTGTCCAGGCTGCTTCTGCAGAGGCAGGGGACTGGAAGTTTTGGCCTGGACCTCAAGGTCTCTGGGCTGCAGCTCTGACGTCTATGGTTTAAAATCCTTTGATTATCAAGGAAGGGGAATGACCTGCTCCTGCTCCATTGCCAGCCCCTTGGGGAAGCTGCCTCTGACTACCCCAACTAACAGAGCACCCCCCAGCTTGCTTTTTTCTTTCTTTTTTTTTTTTATTGGTTATGAATATTCACTAGATACAAAGCTGATCGTCACCCCTCAAGCCCATGATGTGAAGGCCAGATTCATACTGGCAGCATACCCTTTACCACAAATAGCATTTGTACCCCATGTCCCCCACCCAATTAGCCCCAAACCTCCCTCCCCCTCCCCCTTTCCCACCCACTCCACTTTGTAGCCCGAAATATGTTCTCTCCCTCTGCAAGTCCAACACACTACTGTGGTCTTTTTTCCTTCCTTTGTTCTCTCTTAGCTCCCACATACGAGTGAGCACATGCGGTATTTATCCCTCTGTGCTTTCCTTATTTCACTGAACATAAGTTTCTCCAGGTTCATCCATGATGTTGCAAATTGGAGTATTTCATTATTTTTTATGGCAGAGTAGTATTCCATGGTATATATATATACCACATTTTCCTTATCCAATTGTACATCAATGGACATTTAGGTTGGTTCAATGTCTTGGCTATTGTGAACAGAGCTGCAATGAACATGGGAGTGCAGGTATCCCTTCGACAGGATAATTTCCGTTCTTCTGGGTATATACCCACAAGTGGGATTGCTGGATCGTATGGAAGATCTATCTGTAGTTGTTTGAGAAAACTCCATACCACTTTCCATAGTGGTTGTACTAATTTGCAGTCCCACCAACAGTGCAGTAGTGTTCCCTTCTCTCCACGCTCTCGCCAGCATTTGTTATTCACTGTCTTTTTGATTACAGCCAGTCTAACTGGGGTGAGGTGGTATCTCAATGTGGTTTTCATTTGCATTTCCCTGATGACTAGTGATGTTGAGCATCTTTTCATGTACCTGTTGGCCATTTGTATGTCTTCCTTTGAAAAATGTCTATTCAGCTCTTTTGCCCATTTCTTAATTGGGTTATGTGTTTTTTTTTACTGTGTAATTGCTTGAGTTCATTGTATATTATGGATATTAATCCCTTGTCGGATGCATAGTTCCTGCTTGCTTTTTTCTATCACTTTTTTCATTTATTATCTGTCTCCACCATTAGAGGGTCAGCTCCATGAGGGTAAGGGCTCTGCCTTGTTCACCACTATATCCTCTGTCTAGAACTGTGCACACGGTAAGTCCTCAGTAATGAATATATTGACGGTAATACTTTGAAAAGCTTAGGTAGATGTAATTCTCATCCCCTCCTCATGAAATTATATTCCTGTGAAGCTGCTCCACCATTAAGAGAGGAAAGGCAGAAGAGGGGGATGCTCATCTCCAAAAGGAGGAGGGTAGGATAGAGGGGAGGGGGTGAAGCCCACCCCACCCCATAGCTGGCGAAGGGTGGAAAGAAGGGGAAGACTCTGTCTGACATACGTGTCCTGGTCTCATTATCTGGAATGAACTCTTGAGGGAAAAAGTTGAAAGCTGAAAATAGAGGGGATGTGTGTCCTACTCTGCATTTGGAAGATAGCCCTCCAGGCAGCCTGGGCCCCTTAAGTGGCCCTTCTGGGTAAAAATAGTGGAGCTACAGACTTAACAGCAAGAAGGTCTGTGTGAGCACCCCTAAGCTGCTCTCAGTTCCCAGAGGCCCAAAAGGGATCTAGAAATCCCTGCATGCTCCACAGGAAGCAGAAAGGTGGCTGAGTTGAAACTGGTGGGCTGGTCATAGAGCTGTCACGGTGAATGGTGAGATGAGTCTGCCACAGAGGCCATGGCAAGGGCAGCTCACACCCAAGGCTGGATGGAGGCACAGCTGAGACTGGAGGTGTCAGAGGGGCCAGAATGAGCCACAGTGGGGCTAGTGACCTGGGGCAACAGACTACGAGTACCCCAGCCATAGGCTTCAGCAGCAGGGCCAGTGAGTGTGCATTAAGACCCTAGTGCAGAGACCCTAGGGCATCTTCATGTGAGGCTCTTCTTCTACCCCCAGGAGGCCGCCTGTATTGGGCCCTCTGCCTCATGGCCTATTTTTCCTACCTCTGCCAGCCTCCTACAGGAGAAGCTGAGAGCTCCTCACCTCAGCTGTAGCACATAGCTGTCACTTTCCGCCCCAGAGTTCCTCTGATGCCATGGAATGGGACTCCCACAGGAACCCCACTGACACTCATGCATGCCAAGCCTGAAAGTGTGAGGGGCTGACAGGGCAAACCTTGAGTAATAGGTGATGTGAGCCAGTGGTTAATGCTCCCCTTTTCTGTCCCTCAGGTGGACAGTATTGAGGCATGTTCTGCAAGCTCCTCAGAGGGTCCCAGTGGAAATGAGTCCCCATTGCCCTGCAGTGACCTGCTCAATATCTCTGTAAGGGCTTTCCTTGCTTCCCTGTTTTATTGTTCTCTGTTTCCTGGTCGCAGCTCTTCTTTCTGGGGACTCAGGCTACCATGCCACCTGACCCCTGTGCTACAAATGGGTCTATTGGCACTTGGCCTCTTCTCTAGCCCCTTCCATATTCCACTGTGTTGGAGGGGCTGGAAGGCCCAAGACTACCTTTCCAGATTCCCTTGCTGCTAAGGTTCTGATGCAACTCAGACTCTGCCAGAGGGAAGCACTGCCGGAGGGTCAGGAGGCAGAAGGGAGGTGGGAGCCTTTCTTCCTGCAGCATGGTGGCCGATGGGTGGGATCTGGCAGACCTGAGTTTTTTGCTGCCGCAGGACACTATGTTCCTTCCCTTTCCTTGTCACCAGCTTAATGGATGTGCAAGGTGGCAGCTGTTGGTGGTGTGACCATGAAAAACAAGGTGCTCCCCAGCTTCCATTCCTCCACACCTTCCTACATTTAATTCCCTGTGTTAAGTCTCTTTCTGCATGAAACACCTAGAGCGTTTTCTGTTTCACACACTGAACCATGACTGATTTGGCTCCCTCACCTCTACCACCAGGCTCAGGTGGAGGGACTGTGAAAGACATCCAAAAGCAGACTTAGTAAGACTCTGCTGGTTACCTACTCAACAGCCGTCTCCCCTTCTTCCTCAGCAGATCAACTTCCCTCATAGAAATCAATCTGGCCTGTCTTGCAGCTGGGGTTTGGGTATATAACCTACTTCTGGCTTGAGGAGAGTGTGCAAAACGTGGGTCCTGGGATTCTAAGATCATCTTGCCTGATGAAAGGAGACACATAGGAGAAATCGTCCTTCCTGTCAGGGGATGGGCTTCTGTGAGAGCACGATGCTTGGGACGGCAGCAGCCATTTTGCAATCGTGAGGGAATAAGTCTGAGGATGAGAGTCAACATACTGAGGATGGCAGAGTGGACACAGTGATGGCACAGTGACACTGTTGAGCTGCTGAATTAGCCCTGGAGCTGCCTACTTCTAGTGGGCATCACCCTGGCAGGATCCTTTCCCTCTGAGTCACATAGAGGCTAGTCCAGGGCTCTCCAAATTTTCTTCTATGTTGACATCCTGGGACTCAGAGATGCTGGGACCTCTGGGAGCCTGGCTGGGACTAGGGTGAGGCAAAAAAAGCATTTGCCTTGGGTGCAAATTTTAATAGAGGTAGCAAAAAAATTCAGTAATCAATATAAATAATATTTAATGCAATATTTTAAAAATCAAAATTAATGCAAAAAACACTTAATGAACAAAATACCAAGATTTTAAGTAAAATCAGAATCAGTGTTGTCTGCTCTTCTTGTGTTTCCACATGGTGCACCTCCAGTGATCTCCCCTGTAACAATCCATGTAATGGAATAGTCAGGGCTCTGGGATTTGGAGAACCGCGTTCAAGGCCAGGCTCTACTGATGACATTACTGGGATCCCATGCAAGTCCCTTCCCTTCTCTGGACTTTGGTTACCCCATCTGTCCTGCGTGGAGCCTGGGGCATTGCCAGGATGGCCTCCTGACCTGTCTTCCTTATCCCCATGGCCTGCTGAGGTTACTGTCCCTCTTCCTGGGAGGCTGTGTCTCCAGGGCCATCAACTCCTGGCTATTAATATCTCAGCCATCCCTGGCTTGATCAGCGTGTTTAATGATTGCCAGCTGTGGCTCCAGCCCCCTTCCCCAGGAGAGATAAGAGCAGTTCCTGTTCCCACGTGGGGGGAGGTGGAGGGAAGCTGGGCCATGCTCATTAAAACAGGCCCTGGGTGAGCAGTGGGAATGTAGGGGCTGATCCTGACTCCTCACCCCATCCCTGCCATCACACCAGATTTGGATCCCATGGGGGATACACAGTCCCCACACGCCCCTCTCCCATAGGAGATGCCCTGGTCTCCCCACCTCCTGCCTGGGCCCTGTTGCTTTAGGTCCTGATTCCAACAGCTTTGGGGCTTCTCCCCAGATGTCCCACAGACATTACATTCAGCATGTCCCAAACCAGGTCATCACCTCCCCAACCCTCCTTTTCCTTCTCCCTCACTTGGATGACAGACTGGCAGCTTTCCCCAGGCCTGCCCCTTGGGCCCTTTTCAGCAGCCAGAGTGGCCTGCCCAATACCCCCCCTCATCCCCTCCCCTTATTTAAAAAGCTTCCACTGTGTTCCTGCTGGGAAGGGCCCCCAATGCCAGCTCACCTGGATTCAAGTGTCCTTGGCAACTGTCAAGTTCCCTTGGGACCGGAGACCCCTACCGAGTCTTCAGAGACCACCTCAATGTCACCATACCTGAAGAGTTGTCCCTTATCCTTTCTGTTGGCAGACTGGCCGTCCTCCTTGGCAGCCTGTACCATCGAGTGGCATGAGTCACCCACGTGATGGCCTCTGCCATGGAGGGGATGATGGCTGTCTGCACTGGGATGGTGGGGGGCTCTTTGTCCTTGTCTTCCCAGGAGGTACCCACCTGAGTTAATTGGGCTTTGCTCTCAGGGACTGAGGTCAGGGCTCAGTCAGGGCCAGGGTCTAGCCTGTGGCCAACCAGAAGGTGGGGTCTACCTCAGGTTACAGCTGGGTCTGAGGCAGGTTTAGTGTGCTGCAGAGGTCAGTGTCCTGGGTCCGAGGGCCAGGACCTGGGTGTCCTTAATCCCAGGCTGACCCTGGGGACCAGTCCTATGGGCTCACCACCTCCTCCCTCTTTTATCACTATGAATGGAGCTCAGGGGTGAGGCCTGCCCTTTATGTCATTTGGCCTCCTGAGGAGGGGCCTGCACTGTGGTGTTTGGGCATTAAGGCCAGCCTTGGTGAAGTCCTGGAAGCACCCACCAGGTGGCAATAGAGATGAGTTAGCCTGGCCCGACAGGTGCCTGGCAAGGCAGGAGAGGGACCCAGAAGCTAGAGGAAGGGGAGGGGACTGGAGAAATCCTGCTTGTGGTCACTCCATTGCTGTTCCCAGCCTGGGATGCCTGTTTATGGCCTCTGCCAGCCTGAGACTGTGTGTCAGCTTCTTCCCATCCCTGAAAGCCTATCACTGAGTTTTTCACTCCATGTCAGCTGTCTGGGCAGGGCCCCACCTAAGTCCTCCCTTTCGTTGCCCACATCTTGGGTCTCCTTGCTTCACTGGCTCTTTACTCTCTTGGCTGATAACTCTGCTCCCCTCCACAGGGCTCTCTGCCTTACCCTGAAGCCATGACACTCTAATGGGGGGGGGGGATTTCAGGCACTGAGGGGTAGGCCAGGTCCATATTGGTGTGGGGGTCCCTCGTGACCTTCACACAGCTCAGGCAGTCCATGAAGTCCCTGATGTGGAATGCAGGGTGCTGCCCTCTCCTCTGCAGACATCTTGCTTCTACGGATATGTGGGCTCTTCCCGTTTCTGTTTTCCCTATTCCTCCTCCCCTCTTCTACCAGCCTGAGCTCATCTCTCAAGGAGTCTCACCAGTTCTCTGATCTTGTTCTCTGCACAGCCTCCATCCTCTCTGTAGTCCTCATCCCCCCAGACTATTTGGGGTTACCCCTCCAGCTTCTGTCCTCCCCCGAGCTCAAAGGGCAGAGAGGGTGGCAGAGGGCTCTGGGCAGCCCCTTCCTCTTTAGCTAGCTATGCCTTAGCCAGGAGTTAAGCTAAGCCATCTAGCACCATCCCCTATTGTGCAGGGGGAGAAATTGACATCCAGAGAAGGGCGGGGACCTGCTCATGATCTCCAAGAAAGTCTGAAGCAGAAATGGGACTAAAAGACTGGGGCTGGGTCCTCTGGACCTTACTGAGGAGTATGGGATGGACAAGATCTCTGGAACCAGTTCAGAGGGGCACTCAGTAGGAAGTGGGAGAAGGTAAACCAGAGAGTGAGAAAGCTGGGTGGGAAAGCATGGACATACTGCCTGCTCCCTAGCTATCATCCCCTAGGCCTTGGAGCGGTCGCAATATGAGACTGTCAGGGAAGAATGGACAAGTCCCAGGAGTGCCAACATCCTAGCTCAGCTCTCCACCACAGCACCCCACTGGTGGTCACCAGTGTTGGTCTGGGCAGGGGGAGGGGAAGAAGAGTGCTGAGAATGCTCTCTCCAGCAAGCCTGGGGAGGTCTGAGGTTAGGGCTACGGGCACCACTTCCTTCTTGGTCCTACAACTGACCATGCACAGGGCTGAGAATGGAGTGTGAATCTGGATGGAGAGAGTCTGCCACTCCTGGATACGCTGGGTGACCGATCAGAGTGTATTTGCCTGGGGCTGCCTCTGCCCAGGTTCACAGTCACTCTTATCCTTGCCTGATCATCCCTGACTCGGGCCGCCGAAGGTACTGGGTTGGAATTATCATTTGGTGATGGGTCCTGGGATGGTACTGAGTAGGACCAAGCTTTGAAGGAGACTTGCAGTCAGATCTGAGCTTTTGCCAGACCATTCTGACCAATTTGGCCTCCCTCTTCTCCTGCAGCAGGAGGCAACCTTCTTACATGCGTGCAGGAGGTCGAACCCAAGGAAGTCAGCTCAGGTAACAGCTTTGGAGACACCTCTTGCTGACTGACATTATCTACTTCACCATAGTGCCTGTGTCTAAATCTTTCTATTAATCACATTGTCTCTGCTCATTTGCTTGTGTGGGTGACATTTGTGCTGTCCTCTATCTCCCTACTCTTGGCTGGGCCACGGTGACATTGTCAATTCATAACCTGTTTGCTCCTTATCTGTACGAATGACTGTAGCCTGTGAAAGCCTCACACTTAACCACTTCTGGGACCTCGGGCAGCTATGTCAGCTGTTTTGCATTGATCTAAGACTATAACGGTTTCTTCTTGGCTAGATTTATGGGGTTGCTGGACACAATGGGCACCTGGTTGAACTTCATCACACTCAGAAGAGAGAAGAGACCACTCAAAAAGATGTGAATTGAAGACCCTCAGAACTGTGTGCTCCTCACAAGGAATGTGGGAATCCTGTCCAAAGCCAGAGGGGTGGTGGCATCTGGCTTCAGTGATATTTTGGACCATCCCTCCTTGGAGTGGGGGGAGACGGCTACAAGTTGGAAGCTGGTCCCCATTTTAGGCCACATGGGAACATCAACCACCAAGGCAACCAAGCCAATCCAAGCCAACATTTATTGCTGCATAAGCCTGTTGCAGTCCTGAGTGGATCTTCTGGTGGAGGCGTGGGTAGGAAGCTGTGTGGCCACAGGGGTGAAGAGCAGACAGAGGATGCCACGACCCCTATGCTCTTGGCAAACAGATACATGGGTTGGAGGACTCCTCAGCCACAATCCAGGGAGGGTGGGATGAGAATGGAGATACAGGAATAACGGCAATAATAATATCAGTGGTGATATAAATAACCAAACAGGGTCGGCTGGTTACAGTATATAAAAGGTAGCAGTTAAGAGTCTGTGCTTTCACTTTCCCATCAGCCATATCTACAGGAGTTGACACATAGATGGGCAGCCAAGGAGGGCAGTCTTCATGGCTGCTGCTTCCACAGCCCATAAAGATGGGTGCGACTGATTCCACTTGACAGACGAAGCCACTGAGGCTTGGAGAACAGGTAGGCTTAGTCTGAGGCCACAGTGTTCTCTTGTGGAAGTCCTCTCAATTCCTAGAGGCCCCAGAGTTCCTCAGTGCCTGGGTTGTATTGTCCCAGCTACCAGACTGACGCTGGAACCACTCCGCTTCAGTGGGGACTACAAACATAGCCGTCCTCCCCAAACCAAAACACCAAATCACAACCGCATTTACCTGAAGCATAGAAACACACATCTTGAAAAGCTGGCACTTATGAGGACACAGGGAAAATTTACTGCTGCTTCAGAGATGATGCCTGAATGGCAGTGTTTAAACCAAAGGAACTTGACAGCAATGGTAGAATTTCAGGCACTATTTGGTGTGGTGGCGATGAGTGACCTTTTGGGGCAGGACCTTTCTGCCCCCAGATAACACCAAAGTTGTTTGAGGATGGGCGATTGCTTTCCGCCGATTTTTCAGAAGAGATGCCGGGGGCGGAGTCAGGATGAGAGTATGCAGATTTCTTGCTCTTGACTGGTAGAGGGGGCCTCTGGAGGAGGAGTCTGATGACTGAGTTCCACCCCACGTCCTCCCAGCTCTCCTGCTTGCATAGAAACGCTCCAGGCAGGTGCGAGGGCTGCGTTCTCTAGGAGTGTCCGGAGAGTGGCCTGGGAGCCCGGGCAGCCTCCCAGCCCAGGGCTGGGGCTGGCCGCGCCCGGGTAGGCTTCTGCCGCCGGTACTGGCCGGGGTGGGTGGAAGGGGGTGGGAGGGGCCCCCTTCTGCCTCTGAGCACCTGGCGGTCAGACCAGGGAGACTTCGGCCTGGAAGCTGGAGGAGCGGCGCGCACCCGGGCTGACGCGGGTCAGCATGGAGACCTGCGTGCTGCACGTGGCGCTGTTGCTAACTCCCGACGGGTGCTGGTATTTGGGGTTCCAGCCCAGGATGCCCTGCAGGTGCCAGCGCCGCCACTTCCGCCGCAGCTCCGCCTGCACCTAGGAGAGGAGGAGAGGGTGGTCAGAAGCCTCCTCCACTGCGGATTGAGCTGCTGTCCAAGCAGAGACTAAGACAGCCAGTCATATCCTCTTGGGGAAGTCTAACTTGAGAGACCCAGATGCTGCCCTGGGCAGTGCAGTATTGGGACCTTGTTGGGGCCGGGTTCAAATCAAGACCTTGGAGATGGGGGTGGGGGGTGGGGGCGGAAAGATGGGAGGCAGAGAGGAGCAGAGAATGAAGTCCAGGGAGGACGAAGGATGCTGCCTGGGAATGACTGTATCCCGATTCTTCCCATCCTGGCCCTCCAGCTCACTTGAGCTCATCCAGGTGGACTTTTGTGCTTTTTAACCAGGGTTCCACAGCAACTCAGCTTTCACTCGCTTCCCCCACCTCTCCCCTCTCACTCTGCACACAGCAATTTAAGTAGATGCTTCTCAAAGTCTGATGTGCATGAATCCCCCTCCCTCTGGGGTTTTGTTAAAATGCAGATTCTAGGTCAGCATGTCTGGGGTGGTCCCAGAGATCTGCATTTTTAACAAAGTCCTAGGTGACACCATTGCTGCTAGTCTGAGGACCATACTTGGAGTAGCGAGGCTTAACCTATCCTTGCTCTGCACATATCCCATCAGTGTTTCAGGACTCTGGGCCTGGGGGTTCTGTTTCCTGACCCCCAAGGTCTGGGAGGGGCTTACCTCACCATTGAGGAAGCAGTAGAGGATGGCCACCACAAATCCCTGGGGAGGAAGGGGACAGAGAGGTGAGGTAGACAGACCCCAGAAGCTCCCAGCTCCACCCCACCCCTGGACCCAGCCCCTGTGTTCCCCTGGTTAAAGAAAGGGCTAAGCATGAAGTAGGTGCTTAACCAATACTTAACAATATCAATGAAAAGATTGGAATCCAGTGGGAAATGGCCAGGGTCCCAGGCTGACTTGTCTTAAAGGCCAGAGAAGAATGTAGCTTTGAGTCAACAGTTTATACCTGGAAAGAGCCCACGACGAGCTCAAAGATCATTTTCACTTCAGTTTTGAAGTTGTCAGGGAAGAAGGCGAACATGATGTAGTGCACTCCAAACAGAGGGATCAGCAGGAGCGTGGACTTGGCCAGCCTCCTGGGGACAGGGAGGGGCATCCCATGAGTATGTGTGTTCACAGTGTGGATACAATAGGCCTGGCATGGGGGCAGCTGGGGGCACAGAAGACAGAGACAATGACCAGGATGTGTGAGGATGGGCTGTTGGCTCCCCTAAATATTGTGCTGATATCTGCAGGGTTTCTGCCCTCATGCCCCCAGCCCTCCTAGCCTAGAGGGAAGCCCGAGAGAGAAAGAAACCCCCTCCAATTTCACCCTTCTGTGGAAGAGAGTACAAAGGAGAGGCCACTGAGGATGATGGGTCATAGTGGGATTTCAGCTAATGGGGAGGCAACAAGAAAGCCTGGTTCCCTTTCTCCTTGTCTCAGTTTCCCCAGTCTGTATAATGGGGTATATATATGTTCAACATAGTCAAATTACAGAAATGGGAACCCACTGCAAACTTGGAAGTGGCTTTGGGTGCTATAAAGTTCAGTGCATCCATGACAGACCAATTTCCTGCTGGGAATGAGGACCCTGGGAAGGAAGTTCTTTTAACTGGGGTTCTGGTCACATATGCCCAAGGCCACTTGGGAGGGCAGTGGGTGCCCATTTGTGCTTGGTCACCAGGGAAGACCCAGGGTTAATCAGTAGAGCCCTGTGTCTTTGGCTTTTCTGCTGTATCCACTTCTCCAGGAGTTGCCATCTTCTTTGAGATTGCATCCCTCTGCTGCCAATGCGCACACTCCCAGAATGCTCTCAAGGACCAGCCCTTCCTCCACCAGCCTTGTGCTCTGAGTAGGATCAGCATTTACTCTAAATGCTTGCCTCTCTCCTGTGGCACAGGGCTCAACCTTGTTCAGGCCTCCCAGCCACCTGACCTCATAGCTGGTCCAGGCAGTGTGAGCCCATGGTTCCCTGGCTGAGAGAGGTGGTGGTGGCAGGGACGGGGGGCGGGGGAGGGGTGTTCCTGCTCCAATTTCTCCTGCCTTGGCAGTCAGTTCAGGGACGCCTAGCCTGGGGCCTGAGACCCCACAGCAAGCTGGGGGCAGAGGAGCTGGTCTTGCCTCTCCCACTTCCTTCCTGGACCTGGTTCCTAGACATGCCAGGATCCTGAGCACAGCCCACCCCTCCTTGGCTGCAAACTTATCCCACATGCTTGAGGCTGACAGATGGAAGCTTTCTTTAAACTGAAGACTTATGGGGAGGTGGAGAGTGGGAGCTGACAGCCCCTCTATGGGGAGCTCCATCTCCAACTCCCTCCACCCCTTCTGCCTGCTGCCAGCTGTTCCCTTTCCATCTCACCCACACAGACCTGGCCATGACCAGCTCTCCTTGCCACAGCTTCAAGCTCTTTGGAGCCATTATATACTGGAGGAAATAAGGCCCCTCAGGTAAAGAAGAGGATGAGGGTGCATAGGCCCAAAGTGCTGCCCCTCAACAGACTGCAGACTCCCCAGGACCTTCCTTTCTCAAACAGGAAGGGAAGCTCCACCTACACACCCAGCAGGAGAGAATGCTGTCACACCAGGAATGCAAGTCAGTCTCATCAGAGAGAATCACAGGGTTCCAGAATAGAATCGTAAATCCAGCAGCTCGTGACATTCTAGTCGGGAATCTTAGAACCACAGCACAGACTTCCCGAGGAGAAGCCAGGCCAAGGACATTCTACAATCCCAGGACTGGAAGGCCCTTGTGGGACATCCCAGGTTTGTCTTGTCTGCACAGCACTGATGCTCAATCTCTTGTTCCCATCTGCAGACATGCAGACCCCACTCCCCTTCTCACAGCATCCCTTTCCACAATTTCACGTTTCTTTAGTTCTTCCTTCAAGCCTTTTTGCTTCCGTGAAATCTGCCTCTTTCTCCAGTTCTCCCAGCAACAGGAATCAGCCCTCATATCTTTCTAAGCAAGGGGCACGACCACTGTCCCACGGACACTGTCCCCTTCTCCCCACTCACCATGTGGCAATATGTTCCCAAACCCTTGAAAGGGGAGGGTGTGTCAGTTTCCTCTCTGTAAAATGGGGACAATTTAAAAGGGAACTGTGTGGATAAAATGGAAACCCCTTAGCACATGCCTGGTATGTAAACTGCAGATGTCATTATTATTGGGAATACCGAGTCCTGAACGTGGCTGTCTCACTGGCAGAGTGGGGCTGCCCCAGGGCACTCATCTGCTGTGCATGTGTTGCACCCCTTTTCTTCCCCAGGCACATACCAGGGACTGGGCACACAGTATGAGCAAGACAGAGGTTATCTCTGTCTTCTCAAGCTCCACAGCTTGGCAGCAGATGTGCACTGGGGAAGGCTGTTAGGCAAGTGAGTGCAGGAGAAGCAGACGTGGGACACTGAGGATAGCCTGGTGAGGGTGAGGCTGGGGCAGGGGACTGAGCTGGGCCATGGAGTAGAGGTGGGCAAGAGCAATGTGGTTTTCTGGTGACTCCAGAAGTTCAGGATGGGGGGACTTCAAGGGGATGTGGGATGATTTGGGGAGAGGAGATGGAGGTACTGGGGGACCAGAGCACCGGGCCCACACTCACGGGAATGGGCTGCTGTCACTTTTCCCGATATCTGGGGGCCGCAGTTTCTGAACCAGGATTCGGATAATGCAAATAAACAGGATGAAGTTCACCTAGGGGAAGGCGGCCCGAGGTCAGGCAGTCAGAGAAGGGAGGCTGGGTGTCCAGTCCCCTGGGCTAATGGCCTGTCTTCTTCCCCACGGTCCTGCTGCCCCTCCATCTTATCTCTCCCCCAGCTCCTCCCCCTTTGGACAGGTCAACCAGGAACTCTACTTCACATCCCTAAGGACCAAGTCTCCCAATCCATTTACTCTAGAGGAGGACTAGTGGGATGGGAGGGGGGACGGTCCTGCACTAGGCATTGGGAAGCCTAGGTTTCAGTTCTGACCTAGACACTAATTTCCTGAGTGACCTGAGGCAAATTGCCTACACAATCTGGGCTTCAGTTTCCCCATCTTCAAGAGGTGGGAGGAGGCCTTACCAAGATGGAGGTGAGGATGGGGGCCTTTATGATCCACCACAATGGGGAGTTGATAGTGTCCCAGCATCTGAGCAGAGTATGGTGGGGAAAAATGAGAGAAGTTGTCCTCAGCCAAAGTGAGAGTCAGCAGTCCTCTCAGTTGTCCCTAGCTCTGCCCCCGAGATCTTTAGAGACCAAGGGCCCAGAGTCACTTGCTGCCCAGGTCCCCTCCCACCCTCCCCCTCTGGACCACATGCTGTGGTTTGTCCCCCTGCCAAGTCTGGATGGCATCATCATCCCACCCAGGGGATCTGCCCCAAGTGATGGAAGCCAAGGGGAGGGGGTGGGTGACAGCTCACCCATAGTCCTCAAAATGGATCCTGATGATGGTCCACACCATGGTGAATGTGCTGGGCACCCCTGTCAGGACAAAGGAAGAGCAAAAGAGAGGAGAGGCAGAGGAAGCAGGGGTAGAGAGCATGAGGGAGAGGTTTAGGAGAAAGAATCAGAAAGAGGGAGGAAGAAAAAAAAGGGTAGGTTTCCAGGGCTGCCTTCTATGCTTCCACAGGTTGTTCACTGTGCAAAGATGCTCCACTGAGGGCGTGTGGCTGTATGCCTGAGGGGTTGTGTCCACCTAGAGGGACAGTCTTTTTCAAATTTTGATAGAGGCACCCTATAGATTAGCAGTGGCCCTGTGTGTATCAGGGATACAAGGGAAAAGGAAGGACATTCACAGAATCTTTCCAACAGATCAGTCCTAGGTGCAGCTGCCATCCCAGGGTCAGACGTTTGGGAGACTTTTACCAACCCTTGACTGAGATCCTGGCAAGGAGGACCTGCAGCCTTGCAACAAGACCTAATACAGCATTCTGGATTGGCACCCTCCCCGTAGTGAGCTCCCTAGGCCCTGTCCCCTCTGTTCCCAGCCTGGCAGCCCTCCCTGGTACCATACCCCAGCCGATGAGTATGTACCCCCAGAAGTACTTCCGCTCAGAGAAGGAGACGGCAAGCAGGGTGTGCAGGTAGAGGCCTTCTACCAGTAGCCAGAAGAAGTTGGCCATGACACAGTACTGGAATAAGACCACAGCTGCCTTACAGCCCACCTGCAGGGGGAGGAGCAAAGAAGGGGCTCAATGGGACTAGCACACCTTTCTCTGGGGGGACAAACACACTTGCAGTACAGCCAACTTAATTTCTTTGTTGTTTTGCATTATCCCCTTTAAAACATACTCAATGGTTTCCACATTTTTCCTTATTTTAGATCATCTGATGCATTAGGGATATGCTGGTGACGTTAATTATCCACTGATCAACTCATCATCTATCCATCTTCCCATCTACATCCACCCACCACCTATCCATTCATCCATTTATTTACCCACCCACCCACTAGACATCCACTACCCACTGACCCATCTATCCATCTAACATCCACGCATCCATTCTTCATCTTTTCATCTTCCCATCTATCCATCCATTTTCCCACTCACCTATCTATCTCTCCATTCACATACCAGCCCGCGCACCTAGCCATCTATCCATTTATCTATCCATCCCCCCAAACCCACTCATGAGTCCATCCACCTATCTACCCTCCTATCCCTCTACCCATCATCTGTCCAATCTTCCTTACTTTATCCATCTATCCTTTTGCCTACTTAGCCATCCATGCACCTGTTTACTCTGCCACCCACCAAGCTGCTCATCCACTTAAACCCATCCCCATCTACTCATTCATCTTGTTCCAATTAGGATGGAAGGTAGCTGGAGGAGGTAGGAGGGAGAATTCCTGCTTGAGTTTGCAGGAGTCTGCTGAATGTGTGGAGGAGTGGGCTGGGGACTGTGGAGCGGGGCCCAGATGGAAGTGAGGGAGAGAAACTGGGCTAGGAAGAGGGTAGAGGAAGGGGAAGTAGAAATGAAGAAAAGGAAAAGAGGGGAGGAGTCACCATTCCTCCTGGGGGCCAGAGGAGCTAGTGGAAGAATGGGTTCCCCAAGCAGGCGAGGACAATGGAGGAGACAGGGAGACCCCTGAGTAGAAACCAAGGGGCTCTGGGTGGCCCACCCAGCATGGTTGAAAGGTCTTCTGGGTCCTCTGTCCCCTGCCAGAAATGGTCTCCCATTTCAGATCAAGCCTGGATGCCTGTGAGCCAGAGTTTAAAGCCACCCTCCTCCAGGAAGCCTTCTAGCTTCCACTTCCCCCTGGACCCAGAATACAGGTTCCCACCATTCCTTCCTTTGCCCTTGGCTTTGAGACATTTGCAGAGAGCAGCCTCCCGTCCCTATGATTGGAAAGTCCTTCCTCAAGTTGCTCTTCAGTCCCTCCAGCTGCAGGTGTGTTTGCTTCCCCCACCTTCCCCCACTTGCTTTGCAACAAGAATAACTCAGCTCATGAACAGGACAGTTATCTGTGTTTTCTCCTTGCCTTAGTGTAGCTTCACAGAGCTGCTAATGGATCAGGAAGCCAGTCTCCACAATTATCCTTAACAAGGGCCCCGGGGGCTGCAGGCTGCTCCCCAGGCTCTGTGGCTCATACTGCAAGGGTCAGACTTGGCCCCCAGCTCCTGGGATGGATTCTCTGAAGAACTCTGAGAAGGGCCAAGGTGGGTTCCCTGGGTTTTCTCTCCCCCTTGTTGAGATGCCTGAGATTCCACCATCATAGGTTCATTCTTTGGGGAGAAGATACTGCTGACCCCTGCTGTAATGCACTGCCTCTGGGGTCACTCATGAAGCAAGAAGCCACTGACCATAAGGAATGAACTGGAGCCAGGGCTAGTCTCAACCTCTCTGTCCTAGCTGGAGGGCACTCAGTGAGGGGGCCCTAGCTCAGGATTACTTGGAAATGCACTCCATAGTGAATGGTGACAAATTCCTTAGACACTGCCTTAACTTCTCTTTTCTAGGAAGGCCCAGAACTGGTCTGGTGGCAGGTGAAGAACAGCAGAGGAGGGCTGCATGTGTTTGGACCAACTCCAGCTGGCAAGGGAAGGGGGTGGGGAGTAGGATGGGTAGCATGGTGAGCAGAGCCCTGGGTATACAGATGGCAGAGGGCAGAGTTAGAAGGAAACTGGAAGTCCCTGCACAGATGGGGAAACTGGGGCAGGGGGTTTCCCCAAGCTCACATAGGAACTTAGCAACAGAGGTAGGTGAGACAGGGGTCCTGGGCTGTGGTCATGAAATGTCCCATTTCCACCTGTATTTCTCATTGGTGGGGCAGGTCTGTGAGCTCCCAGATGGCCAAGCAACATCTCCTGTTGCTGGAAGGGGAGTGAGATTTGAGGAGCTGTCAGGTAGGCTTAGGTGGGGATTTGGCCATCCTTGAACTGAGAGAGAGAGAGAGAAGAGGGGAAGGGGGAGGCAGGAGGAGGAGGAAGAAGAGGGAGAGAAGGGGAAAAGAGGAGATTCAGGTGATTAAAGATGAAGGTGAGACTGAGGGAGGTGGGCCAGGACGGAGGTCCTCACCGAGCCCTCGGAGCAATGGTCCAACTCCCTGCTGTCGAAGAGGGCCAGGTCTTTGATGAAGACAGCAGCAGCCCTCAGGATGAAGGATATGAAGAGGTGCATGTGGATGTAGTTCCGCGTGCAGTGGAGCTTCCTGCATTGGGGGTGCAGATCTGGGAGGCTGAAGGGGCCTTGGACCCGCACCCCAGCCAATACTGTTCTGTGCTCTGAGCAAGAGGGGATGAGGGAGCACATGGCCTCCAGAGTGCAGGCCCCTCATCAAGAGGGGTCCCATCCCAAAGTGTGGGTCCCACCCCAGCTACCGCATCCTCCTGTGTGGCTAGGCATCCACGTGCCTCAGCCCAGCCCCAGGTGCCTCATTCCAGGATGCAGGCCCCACCCTCTGCTGCTCTGTCCCCAGGTGCAGGACCATCCTCTGGGCAACTAGACTGCAACTGATGGCACACCTCGGCTACCTGCCATCTCCAGGGGAGGCTGGCCTGGCTGAGGGGCTGGGTGGGGACTGTGTGCTGCCTGGGGGGCAACCATGGAAGGGGGCAGGGATGCCTGGGCCAGGCTGGGTTCGACCATGGGCATGGCACTTGCCAGGTCTGCTTTGAGGCCTGTTGCCCGGGCTGGGCCTCACCTGAACAGGCTCAAGATAGCCGTGGCGACCAGAAGGGTGGCGAGGGACAGGCTGTAGCCGATGGTGTAGCCGGTCTTCACAGAATTGTAGAACATTGTCTGCTGCTGCTAGAGGGAGGTGGGCAATGATCTTGGGTGGGGATGGGGTGCGCTCACCTGGTGGGTGTTGGTGGGGGCGGGGTGCCCTATGCACTCTGCCTGACCATCCCTGCCTTGGCAGATGAGGAGGCTGAGGTCCAGGCTTCCAAGAGCAGCTGAGCAGCGCCCTTCAATTCCCTGACCCGCAAGTACGCCAGTTTCCATGGACAGCACAGGACTGTGTCCCAGGGTGGGGGCAGTGTTGAATTCACTCCCTCTCTGCTGCTTCATGATGGACACGTCAGTGAGGGAAAAACTGGGACCTCACACATTCCAGTGGTTCATATGTTCATTCTTCAGCCATGTGTCCAGCACCCCTTCTGTGCTTCTAGGCTTAGCCCGCTAGGAGGCTGAGACTGCTTGTCCTTCAGACTCACCCCCAACCATGAATGAGGCCCTCTCTCTGTGTGGAGAGGGGAGGCCCATGGGCAATGCAGAATGTTAAAGAAGACACTGGGCTAACTTCCCTTTTGGGGCTGTCCTAGGCTGGGGCCAGCAGGATGAGGGCACTCTGGCCTTTCTGGGGAGCTAGGACAAAACTGGGTGCCAAGGGCTTCTTGCTTGGCCCCCTCTCCCAATGGACACACATGCAGAGTGACAGTCACTGGGCAAGTCCCTCCTTCCTCTCCACTGTCTGCACCCTACCCGAGTAGGGACAAGTCGTTAAGAAGGATTTAGGGGAACTAGGGCCTGAGGCTCTAGTGGGCTTTGAAGGCCTCTGAGGGAATTGCTATCCCCTTGGAGGAGTGAAAGCCCTGTCTGAGAAGGGTTTCTGGGGACAGGTGTCATCACAGACAGACACACACACATATGTGTCTGTACTCCAAAGCAGTGAGGGGCCCTAGTGGAGGACTCCAGTTATACTCTAGCCTCCCCATAAATGTCCCTACCTGGATCCCCAAATCTTTATAGAGAACACCTATGCTTTACCCGCTCCATGGGCACATCCCTGTCCTGGGACTGAGAACAACATGTCCTGTTCTTATCCCTGTCCCTGACTGGCTGTTGGGTATCTGAGACAGGATGCTTCCAGGAGCCGCACCTCAGTTTTCCCTCTGGATATGACAGGGGTGATGGTATCTGCCTGCCCTGCCACCTCCAGGCCTGGAGCAAGGCTCCCATGAAGCAGTAGGGAGGCCCAGCCTTGGGGTGCTGCTTCAACTTTTGCTGCTGTGGGGACCCCCTCCTGTGTGTCATCCTCATGAAAGCCCCCTCCTGCACCTTGTCAGGGGGAGTCAGGGGATGAGCCCCCAGAAATGCAGGCCTGGAGAGGGAGGCTTGGGGAGGGCAGACCCCAGGAGTCCTGGCCTCTACACAGATGGCAACCTCCCCACTTGGTGGAAGAGGGTGAACAGAGCCTAGGTAGGCCCAGGGGCTCTGCAGGTGGGGTGGGGGTGCACTGAGGCCCACCTCATCCAAACTCGATTCCTTGTCATCCAAGCCACAGGCAACAGGGTAGGGGCCAGGCTCCAGGTGTGTCCAGCCCTCGTCGGTGCAGCTGCGGCTCACGTTGCGGCCTGGGTGGAGGGCAGGGGCAGGGAGGAGAGAGGCTGAGGCTGGGAGCAGAGCTGGCCTGAGTAGGCCATGGGGGCCTAGCTGTCTCTGTGCTTGGCACAGGGCAGAGAACTCAGCCCTATACCCACCAACCCCTGATGCTTTCAGGCTCCAGCTGCCCTGACCCAGACACCTAGAGCACCATGGGGGCACCTGGGGTAGGGAAAGCCCCTTCAAGGTGCAGGGGACACTCCCGTACAGGTGGCAGAATCAGAGCAGACATTCCTGTGCTCAGCCCTATCCCTGGTCACGAACCTGACCCCAGGTACAATGTAAACTCTGATCCTTGTCACAGACTCAGCCTGGATCCTTGTATCAGAAGGATCTCTGACCCTTGCCATGAGCTGAATGCTGACCCTTGTCATGGGGCCACAGCTGGGGCTGGGGCCCTACCTGCCCAGTCCTCCTCGGTCAGCCTGCCTGGGCAGGTGGGGCTGGGTTTCCTCCCACACCTGGTGGGGCTCAGGTGTGTGGCTGGAGAGGGACCAAAGGTGTGAGGGTGGGGGTGGAGTGGGGGTTGGAGGACAATTGATAAGGGCTTAGACCTGAGATGCTCATAAATGGAGAAGCAGGGAGTTCCCAGCAGGGGAACCTGCCCGGGCAAAGGCGTGGGAGAGGGGAATGAAGTAGCGCAGCACTGTGGGATGGGGGTGCTGGAGCAAGGTGAGGCTGCGGCTCCAGGGCAGCTGTATTCTCCACCGTCCTGGGAGGCTCAAGGTTGCAGCAAAGGGACAGGACTGCTAAGGGGGCATGTGAAGTGAGGGTACCACCAAGGCGTCCCATTCTCCAGTCCTTGGGGAGGTAGCCTCTCCCCCAAGAGGGAGGGGAGGGGGTGAATGGACAATGGGTCCCCCACATTCCAGGACACATTCATCACTAGTATCATCACTACCATCATCAGCTTCATCACAACGACAAGTTCTGAGAATGTACCATGGGTCGGTGCTGTGCACAAATCATCCGATGAGGAATGTAACCCCATTTCAAAGCTGAGAAGTGGAGGCCCCAAGAGGTTGTCCACTTGCCCGCAAACACACAGAGAGGACAGGGTAGAGCTGGTCTGGTCTGCAGAGTCTTCCCAGGTAAGCTTTGCCCTCATCTGCACTGAGGTGACCCGGGGCCTTGTTTTGGTGTCCAGGTACAGAGCTGCGAGAGGGGTCAAGCTGTCCTGTGAGCTCAGAGAGGGTCACTGTGCATGTGTGTTTAATATTTCCAAATGTTGCTGTATGCCTGGAATATACCAGGTGATTCCATATTCACTGTTTCTGTAAATCCTCCTGGCAACCCTTTGAAAGAGGTCTTATCACCCTACTTTATGGATAAGGAGCTGAGGGACAGCTGGGGTGGGAGAGAGACAGCCAGGGTGGAGCGGCTGTGGGCTGGGTCTATATCTACTGTGAGGCCTGGAGAGGACAGGAAGGACTTTGCTGAGGAAGGTGCATTGGGCTAGGCCAGTTTCCTGCCTTGGCAGCCACTTTCCTGCCCAGGCCTTCCAACTCCACTGTTGTGAGAAGCTCCCAGTACAAGAGGAAAGTCTTCAGCTGCCCCTATTCAACCCTCTCAGCTTCCCACCATTGCAGCCAGAGGTCGGCCTGGTCAGAAGGAGCCTTCAACCCCACCCCTCATCAAACTGCAGGGCCCGCCTCAGCCCTAGTTCTAAAGAGCTCACTGCGGACCCTGGGGCTGGGCCTTCCACCCACAATCTAATTCTTTTGGGGATTTCCTCCCACCAGGCTTGGGCAAGTAGAAAAGAGGGATAAGGCCAAAATCAACCAGCCTTGAAGCTGGGACAGTAAAGCTTTGGGCTCCCTATTGCCAGAGGGACCAGGACTAGATAAGGCTAGGCCCAGTGACAAAGTGGACACCTGGTATCATCACGAATTACCCTAGCAAGCTGGGTGACTCATCGGCATGTACACAGCAGCTCATGCGTGTGTGAGTGTGTGGTAGGGGGGCAAACATTCATGTGTTAAGGCTAGGGTTCAGGAGTTATCATTAGTCCCACTAGAAGATGGGGCTCCCCAGACTAAGAGAGTTTAAGTGACTTGCCCGTGGTCACATAGCAAGGAAGCTGCAGGCCTGGGATGCACACCAGATCAGCCTGACTCCAGATCTTTCTGGACTCCCAGCCGTGGCTAAAGAGCACCCCATCCCCCAGAGCCCTGGCTGCCCTAGATGGTGAGGGGGAAGAGCGGATAGTGGGTCATCTTAAAGGCTGGGCGGCCTCTTTGAAAGCCCTGGGACTGTGGCCCAGACCTCAAAGAGAGCTGCTCTTGAGGAGATCCCAAAGGCAGTCACCATGGGACCCCAGGAAGCAGCCAAGAGTCTGGGCCTGGGAACCAGCAGGCTCTGTGTCTGTAGATGGGGATATGAAGGGCAGGAGGCAGGGGCAAGGGACTTTAACCCTGTGCTGGGAGGGACACCTTATATTCTCCCTATGTCTTCCCACTCCACACATCTTAAAAAGCAGTCACAGCTCCTGCTACCCCCCAGGGTTCTCCATCTTCTGAAAAGCACCACTCAGTGACCGGAGCCAGAAACTGGGGAATCATTCTCTCCCCACTCTCCTCTCTCCTCTCCCCCATCAGTCACCAGTCCTGTCCCAGCCTCTCTTTCCTCAACACCACCACCATCTTATCTCCCCTGGGTCCGGGAGGAGACTCCTGATGGGTGTCCCTGCTTTCCTGCCCCCTCCAACTGGCTTCCCGCACTGAGACAGGTGGAGAGATTGTTCTAACACCCAGCCTGTCCATGGCTCTCTCCTGATGAAATCCCTTCCATGGAGCCCCATCCCAGCCAGCAAGGGCAAACGTCTTAGGTTGGCATCAAGACTTTCTTATTTGTGTAGTCATGCTGCAGGTGTTGGGGAGAGGGGCTATTCCACTGACCCCACAGACATGGTTAACACAGGCTGTATGTGGAGTTCTCGCAACGAAAATAACTATCCCATTTTTTATTCTAAAAAGTGTCTTCAAATATTTGAAGATAAAACACACAGGTGAAAGATATGAATTAAAGAAATAGGCCACCGTGAACTTTTGGTACCTTAATGAACATTCCCTTGCCTGGCTGACCCTCCTCTTCCAGGTATTTTAACCAGCCAGGGTAGATGACTTTTTTCTACTCCTCCACAATTTGTATCTTCTACAAGTTTTCTTCAGTTTTCTCTGTAGAACCAGGGTTCTTCCTAGGAGACACTCCTTCCCCAGTCCTGTTACCCAAAGGGGCAGGAGTGGGGTTGGCATCATCTCTACCCTGCACTTGCAAACTTCCCTCTTTGGAATTTAAGGTCAGTTGCTCACACCTACTTCATCCAGTGCTCAGGAAAACACCCTCTTTCCATGTTTCAGCCCCTAACCACAGTCTTCTATTTCTCTCCATCATTTTTAGAGACTAGGCCCGCTGAGTGAGTATAACTGTGCGGGTTGTTCACTGCACAGTGGCCTTTGCTGATGGATGATGAGGGCTCCAGCTGACCATTTTCAGCTTGCATCTAGGCAGGGGATCTGGTGAGAGGTCCGCTCCGCCTGAGGAGGGGCTGCCTTTTTCTCATCTGCACAGAGGCACCCTATGGACCCCATTGAGGCCAACAGCCTCAGTGTTAGCCAGATGGTGGGCCGAAGTCCAGGTTCTCAAGTGAAGGGGTTGCCTTGACACATTCCAACAGGCACAGAAGGAAGAGCCATGGGGAAGAATGCAATTAGCAGAGTACCAGGCAGGAAGGCAATTAGCAGGCTCGTCCAGGGATCTGAGGGGAGGCTGGCTGCCAGCTCTGCTGAGGGAAGGTGCTGAGACCTTGGGAGGAGCGTGTCTCCAACCTGCCCCGGCGCTGGGGGGTGGGGAGGGGGTGGGCGAGGCAGGCGTGGGCAGGCTGACTGCTCCCACATTCCTCAGGAGGGCTTCAAGGGCGGTCCTTCACCACTGAGGTCACAACCCTGAGCACTGGGGGCAAAGCTGGCCCACCCGAAGAGACCATTTGGTCTACCTCCCACTCCCACTTAACAAACAGGGAAAGTGGGGTCCAGGGAGGGAAAGGTCACCTGGAGTGGGGACGCTGAAGTGTCATTCTGTTCACCTCTGAATACTTATCTAGGTCCTGCTTCTGCCTTGATCCTCCTACTCCAGTCCAGCTCTTTTCTCTCCCCAGCTCATTAAGCCTCCAGCTGGGGGAACATGCTTGATTCCCCGCTCCCACTCCCTCCATAAACAAGTCCCCCACTTCCTCCTCCACCACTCTGTCTACCTGAATTCAAGCCACCATCGTCTCTCACCTGCCTTGTGACTAAGTCTTCCCATGTATGCTTCTAGAATCCTTCCTTCTCACAGGAACAGAGTTATCCGTTAACAACCTAAATCAGACTGTGTCAGTCCCCTGCTTAAACCCCCAGTGGCTTCTCACTGGACTTGGGAAAAACCCAAGTTCTTACCTCAGTCCTGCACCCACCGGTCTCTTTCCTCATCCCCTTCCCCGTGCTTTCTCTGCTCCAGCCACACGGGCCCTCACTGAGTTTCCTTATGCTTATTCCACGGGCTGTTGATTTTCTCCCTCGATTATCCCCTGACCCAGGATCTCCTCCCAGTGGCTCCTTCTCACCTCCCAGTTCTCAGAGCGTGGTAAGTACCACCTCTTCAGGGGGACATTTGTGAGCACCTGCCTTATTCTCTCTCCCAGCACTTATCACTAACGATGCATGTGTTTGTTTCCTTACTAAATGTCTCTCCATCTGGAACGCTAGCTTCCGGGAGCAGACACGGTGGCTCTTTTGTCCCCCTCCCTGCAATGCTCATCTGGCCTGGTGCCTGGCATACTAGTAGGTGCTTCATTCACTGAGAGAATGACCAAGTATACCTCGTAAGCCTTTTTAATGACTCAATAACAAGAAAGCCCCCTTCCTAAAGTGGCTCCTCTTTTCTTTTCTACCTCATATGTGCACACTCATTTAAGCAGAACATGTCAAGTGTGTAAGCAAAGCCGTGTGGTGATTTCGCGAAGCCTGAAAGGTCATTGGCACCAGGCAGCAAAGGACTGAATCACGACCAGCCATGACAACAGGAACACGGGAGTCATAATTTAATCAGGCACCTGTCAGTCAATCGGTTATCAATTGTTGAGCTAATATTTAGTGAGCCCTTCCCACATGCTTATCTTTATGTGAAGAGCTAATCAAATCCCACGAGTCTTTCAAAGATCCAGCGCCATCGCCTCCTCTGCCGGGGAACCCCCAGATTGCTCCAGCCCCCCTGACCACCTTCCTCTGTCATCTCACTTCCTTGAGAGGTGAGTCCCCACTCCAGCCAGCCCCATGCACACCACCCCAGCTCCCTCTGTTCAACCCAGAGCTCTTACCTTGAATGGGGGAGAAGAGCTTAAAGATGAGGGGGCATGCCAAGACGACCACCTGGCCCCGAGGGGTGGCTGGCCAGCAGGTGAGGTTGTCCCACATCTTGCTGCAGCCTGTCCAGTGAAGACAGAGGACACATGGTCAGCATGGTCACCAGGCGCCTCCAGCGTGGGGCTGGACCTTACAGGCACCCACTCTCTTTCTCCTCCTGCCAGGCTCCCACCTAGAGGAGCCTCCAGTCTGAGAGGGGAGGCAAAGCCCTGCCCAGGCTGTAGGGGTCCTGTCCTGACAGAGAGGGGGAAGAAGGCATGAATATAGCTCCATGGTCCTCAGCGAGGGATGGAGCTCCCCCTGGAGGTGTTTCAAGCGCGGGTAGGGGTTTTGTTTATTATAGTGATTGGGGGACCTCACTTGGCATTTGATGGGCAAGCACCAGGGATGCCAGGCAGGCCACCTGGATGGTCCTGTACACTTACGATTGTCTCACGTTCCGCATGGTTTTCAGATGAGCCACTGGGCACTTGTGTAGATGAAACCTTTTGTAATGACCAGAGCCTAGACTCTTACACCATTTTACATATATTCACAAGGTACTTATTGAGCAGGTTTAACGTACATGGAATTTCCCAGGAATGCAACCACTGAGTAAAGAAGAGAGAAGACTGTACTTTGTTTTGTTCTGAACTTTACTAAGAGTTGTTCAACGTTTTGGAAAATCATATTACCTACAGCAATGCTGCCCGTGATGTTTGAGTCATGGATACAACCACCCGTATATAACAATCTGCATTTATAACTCTCACATTCCCAGAATTTATATTTATAGGTGCAACCTTCAGACTACATCTTATCTTTTAGTGTGATCACGACTGAACACGTACACAGTATTTTATTATAAATTACTTTCCTTTTTATTTTCCTTTTACATTACAGCAAGAACGTCATTTTTTACAAAAATGAATACATGTGTGTCCTGAATTTCATTTTGTGATAGTAAAGGAGACAATAGGAAATGTTTGTTATAAAAAGGAGGTATTGGGTACAATGGGATGGTGAGCATATTAGGGTACAGCTGGTTCTTGAGGAGTCTTTACAAAATTAACAAAAAAACACAAAAACTTCCAACTCAGTCAAATTGTGAATTATGATGGGGGTGTGTGTATCAGGGAGTGAGTTCAGAGAAAATCCTGAATCACAGACTGTGTGCCCCACCATATAGCCCTAGCTTTGCAGGGCCTGCTGGTGAAGGGTGCACAGTGCTCTCTAGGGGTCTGCTTTAACAGGCAGATTCAAATTCCATGGTTTTGCCTGTTCAGGAGCTATGCGCTCCTGAAGGACTAGGACTACTCTGGACCCCCTCCCCCGAGGGAGGCTTAATTGTCTCTTTGCAATCCTGCCAGTCTCATAGATTTGTTCAGGAAACCCAACCCCTGAGCCAAAGTCAACGCCAGCTGGGCCAAGCCCAACCCAGCCCAGGTCCGAAGGTTCACGAGTTCCCAAGAAGGGGGCCTGGGAAGAGGAGGTGGAGGAATGTCCCCACCTGGAGAAGAGCCTTGGGACTCTGCTGGTGTGGGTGGCAGCAGGTGTAGAGGTACCTTCTGGGGCTGTAGCAGTCAGGTGGCACCTGCTGCTGAAGGCCGAGGAGGACACCTGAATCCACAGGGCGTGGCCAGAGAGTACAGCCTCCCTTTCTCAGGGACCCCAACCGCTTTCACCCCAATCTATCCTGGGGGCTCCTGTGGCCTCACTCTGGCTGTTGGTCCTTCTTCTATTCCTGTGCCAGCCTCTCTGGAGGCCACATAGAGGCCTTTCAGGCCAGTCAAATCCTGCTTGTGGTTTAAGACTTGGTTAATAATATCAGCAGACACTTAGTAGCCTTTGTATGTGCCAGACACTGTTCTAACTTCTTTAAATGAATAACTTATTTAATCCTTCCATTTCACAGATGAGGACACTGAGGCACAGCGTCACTCGGCAGCTAGCCCAAGGTCACATTGCTGGTGAGTGGTGCAGTCTAGTCATTTCTCCTCGTGCTCTCCTCGTGATCTGATGGGCTTGATGTTGATTCTCTGGGAATTTTGCTGGTGCTGGACTTTGTTTACTCCTCTCTGACAGAACTAGACACTCCCTGTTTTGTAGGCCAACTATTGTGTCTGGGTCCCTGCCAGACTTTGAGCTCTCCGAATCGTGAGCTGCCAGCACAGGTCAGGGAGTAGATTTGGAGCTGGGTCTCTATACCTGAGTTCAGCTTCACCAGAGGTGGGACAGAAGAGGGAGAATGGGCCCTGCCCTTGGGGAGGCCACACTTGGCCTCAAGGAATCTCAGCATGACCAAGGCTGGGCTGTGAACTGGTGATGGGCCAGAGGGCAGGGGAGCCAGGGAAGAGAGGCCAGTCTGGGGAACATGGTCAGGGAAGCTTCCTGCAGGAGGCAGGATAGAGCTGGTTTGCTGAGGCAGCAGGGTTGGGGAAGCAGTGGAGGGGGTGGCAGCCATGATAATACTTGGTACCTGGAATGGCTTGTTGTCCTGGAACAGCTTGTTGTCCTGGGCTGGGCCCTGGGAGATTCTCTGTGTGCCTGCCCCAGGGAGGCCCCATAGGCCCCATTGCATGTGTCGCCAGGCCCACAGAAATACAGGGCCCAGTCTGGCTGTGTGTGCCCATCAGGGGCTGTGACCTCAAAAAGGAAGCCCAACTCAGCCTGGGGTGAGGGATGGTGAGGCAGGGTGGGTGGGACCCCTGCCATATCATTTTATAGAACTTGTGTGCACACAGAGACACATACACTGACATGAACTCCCAGGCACATGGAACACCAGACACACATGCAAACATACATACGGGTATTTACATGGAAGCAGAAAGACCACAGACACAGCAAACACAGGCACAGAGAGACACACAATTCACAGAGACATATGTGCATAGAGACAGAAATGTCTGGGCATATCATAGACATTCACACTGATAGACACTCTCACAAAGTGACACACACAGAGACACAGAACACCAGGCAGACACGTCTAGGTGTGTCCAGGCTTAAATAGACATGTGCCCCTGGCTCACAAAGACACTCAGAGTCAGACACAGAGCTACAGACCCCAGAAGCTCAGACACAGACATGGGCCAGGAGCGCACACCTGGATGTGCACAAACATGCACAGAGCCCACGCAAGGTCATGGGAAGACCCATGGCCCACGATCCATGCCCGTCCTCCTCTGGATCCCAGGCCAGCTACCTGGTGACAGGGCATTGGCACCCAACAGGCACCCTGTGCCAGCAATGAGCTCATCTGGATCACGAGGGTGGCCTGCCCCTGGGGCCTAGGAGGCGCTGCAGTGAGGCCTAGATTCAGGGTCTGGGACTCTCGGGGCTGCCCATGATCCTGCCATTGGGGCCTGCCAAGGCCTGTCTGCAGCCTGGTCCTGCCTCTCTGCCCTGGCAGGGTGGGGTAGGACACATAGGTAGTGGGCAAGTCCAGCCATCCCTTGACCCAGACCTCAGTCTCGGGGCCCTAGGAGACAGGGGGGCTGTCCTGCCTTGAGATCCAGGGGAGGCCTAGCCCATGCTGAGGCTACACATTCTCACTCATGGTTCTGCAGGGGGCAGAACGCCTGGCCATCAGGGCCGAGAAGGAAGGACCCAGGAAGGATTACATAACTGCAGCCTCAGAGAGGTGGCAGGGGAGCCAGGGAGCCAGGAAGACGTGAAGATGCTCCCTGCTCCCAAGCAAGGCTGTTACATAACCATAAGCTCAGCCTGGGGAGATGACCTCGGATGGTGGCCAGAGCAGGCACAGCAACCTCACCACCTCCAGCCCTGACGTGCCCGCCCTCCCTACCCCTCCATGAGCCTTGAGCCTGACACTACCTCCAACTCCGTGCAGGCAATCTGCCTCGGTGCCTCCCACCTTCCCAGCCTCTCTGCTTCTCCAAGCCTACACACCCAAGTCTGGCTCAAGTGGCAGCTTTCCAAGGAATTTCTCCCATTCTCACCCTGGGCTGCTGAGCCAAGTAGAGGGTGCTCTTATCTATCCTGAGGGCCTGCCATCAGGTCTGGGCCACTGGGTTTCACCACTGCCAGGCTGGAGCCCTCCCAGAGCCCCAGAGGAGGAGCAGGGGGGGCCCCAATGTGCTCAGCCTCTGGGGCTGCCCTTTACTTGTCTAATCAGCTGGAGAATGAGCTGACAGTTCCTCTGGCCTGCTAAGGGTGGGTTGGGGTGGGGAGGCCAGTGTGTGTACCCATGTGTGCCTAGGGGCCTGTCTCGGGGGGGGGGGTGTCACTATCGGTCCACTAGGTGTCATGGTGGCAGAGCCTAACGTTGGGAAGAAGGAGCTTGGCCTCAGTTTCTCCCTCCCATCCTGGGTGGGTTGGCAGCCACGGACATCATCTCCACTCTTCCTGGAGAAGAAGGATAGGGACACCCAAAGGCAGAGTTGGCTCCGCAGGGGTCTGCAATACCTCTCTTCCCAAGGCAGCCTCACCTGTGGTCTCATTCTCCAGCTGGGCCTCCTCCAGGCACTGCTGGTGCTGCACCTCAATCATCTGCAGATAGTCACACTCCTGCTGAAGCTGGGCTGCTCGGCCACCCTGTGTGACAGAGACAGAAAGGGGCCCATTAGCCTTATCCACAACCCGCCTCTCATCCACTGACTCCAGGAGCATGGGGCCAAGCAGGGCCCAGTCCCTGGGCTGAACCTGCTTTCACCCTGGAGGAGATCCAAGTTCCACACCGATCAGCAATCCCAAGCCCAGACTGAATCCCAATCCTAGCTCCAGGCTGAGCCCTTTCCCTGACCTGGATCTGATCCCAAACTGTTGTCCATTGTCCCCAAAGCTGGGTCTGTCTTAAGGACCCTGCAATGGCTTCTTGGTGGCTCCCCCAACGGTGCTGCAGCTGTAATAACTTTGTTTCTTTGTAGACAAAGGTGAGAGGGCCTCTCTTTAGAGCCCTGAGCTGGCTCACTGGACTCTACCACTCTCCAGTGTGGCTTGGGAGTCCTCTGTCCCTGCCTCAGTCTCCCTGGATGAGTGGGGACCAGCTAGTGCTACCTTGTCATGGGGCATTAGATCCTGGCCTCTGGTTCCTGGGGGCAGGCCTGGAAGGAATCCAGGAGTCTGGCTGCATTTTCCAGCCTCTGTCTGCATCCCAGATAGCAGTGAGCACTCCACTGCTGTCGAAGGAGAGGCATCTGAGCTGAGGCTGGACAACTCAGTGACTAATAGGACACACAGTTGAGTCCCTTCCATTCAACAGCTCTTTCATTCCTGTTGAAGTCTTGGTGGAGCTTCACTGTTTCAGAGGTCACATGTAGTCCTACTTTCCCATATGCAGCTAGCACCATGGCTGACCTAGCCCAAGTCCAAGGGAAGGCATCCTTGTCTAGAACACCTCTCAGACCTCCCTGGCTTCCAGACCCTACCTGTCCATGTGCCATTAGCCTGGAAGCCACACAGTGAACATGGGTTCCATCTTGGACCTTTAACTTTACCAGCCAATTGTAGTAAAGACATTAGCTGATAAGTCATTTAAAACTTGGCATATTGAAAGTAACAGGGATCCATTATGGAACAGGATGTAGTTATTTGTATAACTGTTAAAAGAAAAGATATGAGATCTCAAAGGAAACTTTGTGCTTGTGGTTCCTTTCTGGGGTCATGTGCTTCCCCTTTTTCACATAAGGGTTACTCAAGCTGAGACGCTCAAGACACTCTGTCTTAAGGGATATGTGTCTGGCTCATCCTCAGGTATGGAGGGAAGGGTGGCCAAATGGATCTCAGAGGTGACCTCTGAAAGAGGAACCTAGGGACTGGACAACCCAACTTGTGTCCTACCACTGTTCTATCTTGTTTCTCCCCAAGGTACCTTTCCAGCTTTGTTGTCCCAGCAACAGGGTTCTTTCTGCTTTCTGTACCCTTCCCAGCCTCTCCTGATTCTCCTGCCCATTTTCAACTCCCATCACACCACAGCATGAAATCAGGATGCATGGTAGTGGACATCTGTTGTTTCTGCCTTCCAACCATCCTTTACTCTCCTCTGGTGCCATGTCCTCATCTCTGTCTGGGACACCATCTCCTTCCCTACTCCTAGTTCATAGGGTTCTGATGAATCCTCTTCCAGAGGATTGACATGTGACCAAGACTTAAGTCATTCAGAGCATTCCTGGCCACAGTGCCTGGCACATGGCCCAGGTCAGGATACTCAGAGCTAGGAGGCTCACTCCTGGGACTTTTGATTAAGCTATTAGGCAAGTGGATTTGCTTTTTTCCACTGGACTGGAAAGCTCAAAGGATGCAGGGGCTGGAGCCTTTGCTGTCTTCTTGTTGATAAGTGGAACACAATGATGAAGGCCACACAGCTGAAGGCAGAATGGAGAGATGGAGAAAAACCAGGTCCTCTTAACATTGTCTGAGCCCCTGAATGCAGCCATGCCTGAAACCAGCCCTGCTTCCAGCTCCAGGAGCCAAGACCTTTCTTTATGACTTGAGCCTGTTGAGTTTTCTGTTACTATAACCAAAAGTGTCCAGCCTGTGGTCTGAGGACAGGACCATGTATGACCTCACTTTCTGGGCTCTCTTAAGCCAGGGCTATGGCCATGCGGTTTGCCAAGAGATATTTCTTTTCCAATCACCATGGGCACCTAGGGTTCCTGGCAGCTTCTGCCTGCCACTCTCTGAGGTAGAAGTATGTTGGGTCATTTATCTAGCCATCCCTGCTCTTCCAGCAGCATAGCCACAGAGCCCTTCCTGAAAGACAGTTTTGAGAGGAGGGATGGGTGGGTACAGCAGCCCCCAGGGTAACCCAGGATCCTGGGGTTATCTCTGGATAAAGTGGGGGTGGTCTGAAAGATGAGCTCCATCTCTGTCACAATTTAATTTGACACTGGGCCCCATCTGGAAAGGAGTAAAGGAAATAGAGATCCAAAGAGGGACCTGAGGTCACCCAGCAAACGCACATTCCCAGATGGGACCTAAGTCTCTGACCACTGGTCTGGACTACATCAATCGTTTTCCTCAGTCTTGCCCTGGACCATCTGGTCAACCTTGCCCTTTGAGGGCCAGGGCCAGGGCAGCTCCCTCCAGCTCTTATCACTGAGGAATGCAGGAGGACTTTGGACTTCCTCTTCCACTTATTTCCCTATTCTAAACATCCTCAATATTCCTCTGGACTCCAGGCACATGGAGAGAGTTGAAAAATTCCCTGGCTAAACGTATCCAAGTCTACCAATCCTGGGGAAGGGTTCCAGGGTGGGACATAGCTGGAGTGTGGGCTTCATGTAGAGTGGGTAGTAGATGTAGAACTTGGAGGATGTGTTAAGAGTAGGACAATTAGAGGCGGAATGAGAGAGCAGGAGCAGTGTGTGCACAAGCATGGATGCGTGAAAATGCCTAACACATTCAGGGTTGTAAGAAGACTGGTATGACTACAGCAAGGAGTTCTGGGGCATCAGGGGATGAGTTGGGAGATGTAGGCAGAAATAGGATTGGGAAGGGCCTTGAATGACAGTTTTGAAGTGCGAGTTTTGATGCGTAGGCCATGGGGGGCCATCAAAGACTTGAAGCAGGAGAGAGAGGATGGGGGAATACACATTTTACAAAGATCCTTCTGGTTGCAGTTGGTGGGGCTGAAATCTGCTGTACCAGTCCTGGCAGGAACTGATGAGGCCTGGGTTAAGGGGCAGTGAGCATAGACAGGAGGGAGGCCAACTGAGCAGGTGGAATTAACAAGACTTGGTTAATCCCTGTCTGCAACCATACCAGGGATTCCCCTGCTAACTCCCTGTCAGTCACCTCCCACATTCATCCAACACCATGGCAGGGGACAAAACAAGACCAGAATTGAGGAGATGCTGTAGACTTCCTCACTCTTGCCTGGGTCCCTTCTTCTGGGCTCAGAAACTCCTGTCCTACAGAAGGTGTTAGGGGCCAAGTCTGGCCCTAAACTCTCTAGTTAGCTCAAGTGCAGGGTCAGGCTGACTTTAAGCTCACTTCTTGGAGCTCTTCCCAGCATGGGAATTGGCGAGGTGCTTGGGCGAAAGTCCTGCTTTCTCTTCTCCATGTGAGGCTCCCTGAAATCTGGGGCAAAGCCTGAGGGTGGTGTCCGGGGTAGGGGTGAAGATGCTGGAAGTTGTAATTGTTAGATGCTAGGGGCTCTGAAAGACAGGGTAGGCCCAGCTCAGGTTTGCAGGCCATATACATACAATCCCCTCAACAGAAGCCTGAGACCAATGCCTCTTACCTAAAATCAGAACCCCCAGCCTCATCCAGGTTCAGAGACTTATGGCAGGAGGAGCCCAGGCAGGCAGAAGCAGCGTAGCAGGGGAACATGAGTCCTCTGAGGAGCAGCTGGTCTCCTGGATGAGTATGAAATGCAGCAGGCTGGATTCAGTGAGACAGGAGAAAGAATTTCCTGCCTGCAAATTGCCAAGCATTGGGAGCCACCATGGATGATTGGCGCTTCTGAGGTTTATCAAGGAGGGCTCTTTTTTCCTGCCTGGGGCTGTTAGAGGAGACAGGGGACCAATTACCACCTCCCCCATTACTCCAGCTCTTTACAGAAACCATCTCACATCTCACCGTTTATTTAAGCACCCCCCACCCCCCCTGCCTCACCAAACTGAAATCATGGGGTAACAGAGACACAGGGGCCCATGTTTGAATCGGTAAGGAGATGGAGACCTTGTAGTCAGCAAGGGGGAGAGGTGAGGGGGAGCGAGAGGAGAAAGGGCAGGAAGGGAGGGGCGAAGGACACAGCGAGGTGAGATAGATCTTGGAATGCTCCAGTCATAGAAGAGAGGAGAAACGTGCCCTAGCATTGTAGAGGGCACTAAAGGAAGTCGAAATAAGACCTCATCTTATTGTGAAGGGAGACTGCTGAAGTAATGGGAATGCGTAAGTGCTTGACCTGGGCAGTTGCTACACAGGTGTACACGTGTGTGACAATTCACTGAGCTGTGAGATGTACTTCAGATTTGAGCATTTTACTAATTAAAAAGTATCTTTAAAGTCCCAGGGCAGCATGTGGTAATGCCATAGCACCTCTGGAAGAAGTCCAGCCCCAGCCTAGCCCCAGCCTAATGCCTTGTGGAACCCCAGGTAGCCTGAACGTCCTGCTCAGTGACAAGTGGCAGCCATACCCACCTGAGGAATGGCCTCAAATCAGCCAGTTCCCCTCGCCCCTACTGCAGTCTGATTTCTCTCCCCTTCCCGTATTTTTATATCCCTTTGCCATTAGCCCAAAGCCTCCCCTCTCTGCATATCCAAATTTTGCCCACCACACCTCCTCCTGGGGAAGGCTGAGCTCGGGGTGGTAGAAGATGAGAATGAGAACTGGTGTGTGTGTGTGGTGGGAGGTGGGGGGAGGTGAGAAGGAGGGGGAGACATAGGGACACAGGTTTGGGCTTGGGGCAAGGAAGAACTTTCCCTAGCTTTTTTCCTGTACCAAGACAAGAGCTCGTATAATTAGCAGAGTCCAAGCAGAGACGTTCAGCCTGTTCCTGTCTAAGAGTCCTTCTTGGAAGGTTTCCTTCAGAGCAGGAAGTGTTTCAGGGTTTCTTTGTAGAGGATCGCTGTGGTGATGGACAGTGGGGTAGAGGTCGCAGGGACCCGGGCTAAGCATTCAGTTTAAATCCTCAGCCCCCTGAAAGTCATCCCAGGCACCTCTGTTTGCAAACACAGTGTCTGTGGGTGAAGCTGGTTTTGGGGCCACCTACAGAGGGTTGGGCACCAGCACAGGGAGCCACAAGGCTTCGGGTCCTTGGTTATACAGTTGGTTGGTGACCTCTTCCTCTCCTCTGGGGACTGTGCGGGAAGAACTTGTTTTTAAGTTAGGCAGTAGGAAGCACTTCCTGAGAGATATGGATCCTCCTGTCACGAGGCACATGAGAGGGAATGCTTGTGAACACGGGACCCCGCTCGAGGGTCCGTGCCAAGGCCCCCTGATCTCTCCTCACCCACCCTGCCAGCTCAACATACAGTCCCCTCAGACAGGGACTTGAAATCTCCTGCAAGAAGATCAAACCCCTAACAATGTCACCACTCATCTTGTGGTGCTAGAGCAAATGCTGGATGGAGATATTTGAATATTAGCTATTAAGGAATCCCTGTTAATTTTGTCAGGCGTGATGATGGTGTATCATAGTTATATAGGAAAATGTCCACTGGTTTTAGAGATGCATCTTGAAATGATTTGGAGTAAAAGGTCAGGATGTCTATAATTTACTTTAAAATACTTGTGTCCAAAAAGGACATGATGCAAATATTAATTGTTAAATGCTAACAACGGGCAAACCTAGGAATTGGGTATTTGCATGTTCATCATACTATTCGCTCTACTTGTTTATATGTTTGAAAATTTTCACAATAGAAGTAAAAAGAAGACACGTACTTGTGGTGGAGAGATTAAATTGTTTCTTTTTCTTCTTTAGAAATATTTCTAAGGTATGAGAGAGATTGTACATGTTATAATTTTCCTGGGTGCAGTGAGAACTGTTTTGTGTTGGAAAGTCAAACACAAAAGGTGTTTGGAGGGTGGAGTCTGGGAGGTTGAGCAGAAGGGCCCCGGTCGCCAGGCCCCATTCCTCATCCATAGCTAGAGGGGCTGCTGTGAGGGGTCCAGCAATAGCAGGAGGGTGGCAGGTGAGGGGCCCTACCCTGCTGTCGCGGCCTGGATTGGATTTCCACTGAGGCTGCCTGCAGGGTTAGAAGGCCCAGACTCACCACCCAGCCCTGTCTGAGAGGACCCATCACCTACCTGGGCCTGGAGCCTCACCCCCAAACTGGCCACCTCATGAGAACACCTCCCCCACCCCCAGGACTCCTGCCTGCCCTGGGGACCCCTGGGTTAGTGGGGGCAAGAGATGGCTGTATAGGGGCCCACAGGGCTCCCACACTGGGGACCAAGGGGAAGGATGACCTGTCACACAGTTCACACAGCACTTTCACCGCCTTTACCTCCTTGAGAGCTCACAGAAGACCTGCCTGGAAGACCAAGCCCGTCACAGAAAGGATTATGACAGTCAGGAGGTGGAGCTGGCTCCCGCCCAGCACTCTCTTCCCATTTCTCCTGTACACTGGGCCAAAGACTCTCACCCTCCCTTCTGTGATGAGGTAACGAAGGCCCTTCTACAGAGATTAAAGGTGTTCCCTGGGTCAACTGGCCATGTCATGGAGTGGTGTGAGGACCAGTTCTCCTACCCCCAGCTTGGACTCCCCTTGGAAGCTCCAGAAACTTCAGGGAAGGCTGAGTCTCTGGACCCCAGAATAGAAGGGTGGAAATTTCCAAAGGGAGCTCCCTTTTTCAACCCATTCCCTCAGGAGCCCTAGCTAGGCCTAACTGAGGTTGTCACTTCACTTGAGGAGCACCCGGATGCAGCCATGCTTCCTAAAGCCCACAGCGTGGCCTACTGGGGGCCAAGAAGGCCTAGGCAGCTGTGAACAGCCTCCAGAGAGGTTGGGAGCAGGTGGCAGTGTCAGGGTGCCCACGGCAAGGTAAGGCCTTCAGGAACAGGTGGCCAGTAACCTGCCTCAGAGAAGATCTGGAGGAGCCAAGCCTCCCCCAACCCCTGGGCCATACCAGAGTCTGCGGGGAACTGGGAGCTTCCTCCCCTTTCTGGGGTCAGGCCCATTGGTCCTGCCAACAGAGGCTGTTTTGTGGCCTGGGGTGGAAGGTTGGCCCATTTGGCAAACTGTCCTGCCTCCTCCAGGAAGCCTTCCCTGACTGTTCCTCTAAGCATCCCCTGCCCTCAGTTCTGGGAGGTGTACCCAACACTCACCTAGACTCTTCCTCCTGGGTCATTGGGTCTGGTCTCCCCCACCAGCTTGAGAATCTTCCCAGGGCAGAGCCTGGGTCTGCTCCTCCTCTGTCCCTCCTCCCCCAGTCTTGTGCTAAGCATTGCCCTGAGCAGCTCTGCTACCCTGTCCAGGAGGCAGGGACTCTGGAATGCCTGACAGGTGGCCTTGGGGCAGACTTCCTCCTCTGAGACACTGGAGGTTTTCTTTCCTTTTTTTGCTTCCCTGTTCAGAGATTTCCCCTTCCCAGGCTGAGGTCAGGGCACCATAAACAGGAGTGACAAGGCCTTGGGCCTTCAACCTGAACTTTGCAGCTGCCATTTTATGACTCTGATAACATTCCCCCCCTCACCCCCCTCCCCAGTCCTGCTGGAGCAGGATTGCCTGGTATCCATTCCAGGGAACAAGTGGTAGTTGGTGGGGAGGAGGGAGAAGCACAGAGGGAAATGTGGGCCCCTCACTCCGTCCCTTCTTACCCCATGGGCCCAGCCCCACATTAGGCTGTAAGGAACAGGGGAGGGTTAGAGACCTCAGCCCCTGAGCACATGGGATGGCCAGAACAGCCCAGGCTGGGAGGTAAGTAGGGCCAGAGGGTGGGGCCAGAGGGTGGGGAGAGGGCTGGGTGTCCTGGAGCAATCGGGGAAGGCTGCCTGGAGGAGGAGATAGAATTGGGCACTAAATGAATAAGATGTAGAAAGGCAAGGGAGGGTAGGCATTGCAGAAGCCAGGCTTGGGCTAACTCAGGATGTGGGAGGCAGAAGTGGCCTGGTATGAGAGGATACCTCACTGAAACCACTCTGCTCCTGGGCTCAGAAGCCTCCAGGGATGGGGGAATGGGGTGCCAGCAGTGGTCCTAAGATCCTTGATTCACCCAAGAAGAGTTTGAATGGCTGGGGCCTGTGTTGGGAAGAGCAAGAGGGTCGTCAGTGAGGTCTGGAGGCTCCAAGACACTGGGGGGCTGCAGGTAGTGCCAGAGCTGTGGCCTCAAGGACAGACGTTGGTGAGGCTTTGAGTGCTCAGGAGGTGGGTTTCACGGCTATCAATGGGACAGTTGGCTCCTGCCAATTGTCAAGAGGTCTGCTCCTAGGATAGGTAATGAGCCTTCTGTCCCCAGGGTGAGCAAGACATAAACTAGATGGAAACACAGACATTCCTGACCTCGTGAAGATGATGGTAAGGGAGGTGACAATGGGATAAAAAGAACTAGATGATCAAGATCCCCACCTCCCCCAGCCAACCTGGAGCTGGTTCCAGACCTGGAACCTGCTTGCGTTTTAGGCCCTGCCCAAGCAGCTACTCTTTGAAGCCTGGGGTAGAGGTAAGAAGTTCAGGTCTGACTGGTGGGGGACAGGTGTGGTTCTGGTGTCGCTGGGCCTCATTTTGCCCATCTGTAAAATGGGCTTGTGTAGACTCAGTGAGTCTTGAGGTCTTCCCTGCTCTTAGGGGAAGATGACCCATGCATCTCCTGCCTCAAACAGGGTCTGCACTGCAGCCCAGGTGAGCCATCCACAGACACACAGGAGGCGACCCTATACAGGACACACAGGTACACACATTGGGGGCATACACAGACCCATGGGGAGAAAGAGGGAGGCCACTACTTGTTGGCTGTTGGCTCCCTGCTCAGCTTTCTCCAGGCACCCGCCTGGCCCCTCCTGTTAAACACCGCCCCAGCCCCTCACTTCCCACCACGTTCCACCTTGGGTTCCATTACCTTTCTGTCCCGCTCAGTGGGAGGGCACAGGACAGGGTCTGCCAGTCACCCACCTGATCCCATGAGCCCTTTCCCAGGTCCGGGGCACCAACGCTGGGTCTGCTGCTGAGATCTCACTTCCATACGTACACTCAACGCCCCACAGACACCTCTAAATGAGCACAGCACACAACCACTCTCGCAGCCTCCCTTCCACCCACGGTCTACCAGACCTTCCATCTCAATCGAACCACTGGCACCCCACGCACACCCGCAGCCACTACACAGAGGCAAGCCTGGAGCCCGCCCTTTCCCCCCATCCCTCCACCGATGCCCCCCATCTCCTCACTGTGCTGTGCCGGCTCCGGGCTGCGCCGGGAGGTACTGGGAGCGATCTAGACCCCACCCCTCCAGTCTAGATCCGGTCCGGGAGGAGGAAAGAGGAGAGACCCGGTGCTCGGTATCCCTTATTTTCCTCACACAGACGCGCACAGACGGCTGGGCTCCCGCCGCTCCCAACCCACCCCAGCTGCCGCGACTCTGGGCGGCCGGGCGGACACTCACCGCGGGGCCGAGGGCGCAGGCGAGGGCGCCTGCCAGCACGCACAGCCAGC